>NC_133658.1:76604447-76904447 GCF_037893015.1 Macrotis lagotis | reverse complement strand
TCTTTTGCTCTTTTTAGTGATTACAAACAATAATTTTCTCATTATAAGGAGCAGAATCTATTTCTTGGTATATTCCTTCAGCAATTGATTTTCTCTTTTCCTAAAACAACAACAAGAAATTGTTTAGGACAAACCAAACCAAGTAATCTTCTATTTTGTTTTCATTTTCTTTAAGTAATTTCTTGAAATCTACCATCAGGACAGACCAATTCTATGTCTAAAATTCTAGTTAGTTATTTGGGGGAGGAATCAATATAGCTATTTTCATATGCTTCTTTGTTTCTCTAGCTCTGACCAAGTTATTTGATTTGTTGTTTCACTAATTTAACCATCAGTTTTAAGCTATAGATTATCAATTGAAAATTTGAATATGTGCAAAGGCAATTTACTGATAAGGAAATCAAAGCAATCCATAATCATATGAAAAATTGCTCTAAATCACGAATTATTAGAGAAATGCAAATTAAAACATCTCTGAGGTACTACCTCACACTTCTGAGACCAGAAAGGATAATCATCAATGTTGGAAGGTATGTGGGAAATCTGAGACACTAGTACATTGCTGGCGGAGCTGTGAACTCATCTAACCTTTCTGGAGAGCGATTTGGAATTGTACCCAAAGGGCAATAAAAATGTGCATACCCTTTGATCCAGCAATACCACTACTGGGTCTGTACACTGAAAAGATTATGAAAAAGGGTAAAAACATCACCTGTACAAAAATGTTCATAACAGCTCTGTCCCATGAGGGATGGGAATTCAGGGAAGCCTGGAAGGATTTCCATGAGCAAGATGAAGTGAGCTGATCAACAGATGAGCTGAGCAAAATGTAAAGAACCAGAAGAACATTGTACACCCTAACAGCAACATAGGAGTGATGATCAACCTTAATGGACTTGATCATACCAAGAAGGCAACAATTGGGCACATTTTTGGAGTATCTGTGACGGAAAATGCCATCCTTATCCTGAGAAAGAATTGTGGAGTTTGGACAAAGTCTAAGGATAATTGCTGTCAATTTCCAAAAATTTTGTCATACTATATGCTTTGTCATACTATATGTTTCTTCCTTAAGGATATGATTTATCTCTTATTACAGTCAAATTATATCAAGGCATACTATGAGAATGGTATAAAGACTAGCAAACTGCATTCTATGGGGGGTGGGGGAAGGGAAGCGAGATTTGGGAAAAATTGTAAAACTCAAAATAAATAAAACCTCTCTAAAATAAAAAAAAATAAAAATTTGAATGTGTTCTTGACAAAGGACATGCATGCATTTCTTTGAAGAAGGATGATATTGGTAAAGGCTGACCACCATAACTCCTGACATCATGTGATGATGAAGTTGTACATTTCATTTCATTCTGATAAATACAAAAGATGAAACTATTCACATTTGTCTATGAAGTTAACCAACTCAGCATGTATGTGATGTATAGCTATTTATCTCCATAGTGGGTACCTGTCAGTGCCAGCTGAGGCTTGTCAACTCTGCATCAAGAGGCAGGCCTGAGAAGCAGATGGCTCCCAGCAGTCCTTGAGCAAACAAAGCATCATTCTACTGCTTTCAACTCAGTAGAAATCAACCCAAGCACTTTTGAATTCGTCCTGTTTTCTGGACTTGTGCTTAGCAAATTGAATCTCCTGGTTTTTTCCATGATATACTCTTCACACTTACCTTCTAAAGCTTTATGAGAGAAGGTTTGATTCTTTTTGAAATATTACAGCTTGAACATGATAAATATTTTGACCTTACTCCTTCAGCAATATAGGGAATTTCCCTACACATTCATTTTAGTTCCATTTCTGGAGGGCAAAGAGATGGTTGGTAGGTAACACATTAATATCAAAAGAACCTGAAGAAGTATGAAAGAGTAGTCAAACAGATAGTTAAAAATGCAATACTTACAGTGGAGAAATTATCTTGAAAGAAGAGATGATCAAAACTATTAAATTGTTCAGATGATAAATTCTGAGTAAATACTATTTGATCTGGCAATCAAGAGAGCACTGGTAGTTTACCATTTTAATTTCACTTAAATGGTCAGAATTCAGGTTATTAAGATTTTAGAAATCTGAAGAAATGATGTTGGGGTGCTGAATGTCGATAACTTTCTTGAGTTTAGTTGAGAAATGAAGGGAGATATAAAGAGAATAGAAAAATTGTAGTTATTTTATTGAGAAGGAAGATGAATTAGGTGTTTTGTGTATCTTGGAAGAAGTCAATCGAAAGGGGGATAATGATGATAAGGAATATAGAATCACAATGAGACGTTTTTATTGATGATCTAATAAAGAATTTGGATCAAGGGGACAAAGGGAAATGTTAGATAGCATGCATGTTAACTAACTATGCAAGTAAAGATTTACTGATGACATCTCATGTAACTATATGTCTGTACAAATATATGTGTTTGTGTATAGGTGTGTGTGTGCGTGTGCATATACATGTACATGTATGAATGGGCAAATAATTTATAGCAATGTGATAATATGATATATATGTATGCATGAATGTATAAATCATATGTATCCTTTTTTGTGGTCCAAGAAGTACAAACATTTGGACTCAATGATATATTTTTTATACCAGTTATTTGTGAATTATCTTCCCCATATAAATATAAGCTCATTGAAGGCACAGAGATTTTCTTTTAAATTCCCCCTCTTTCTTCTTATCTTCTTATCCTTTGTATTGTGCACATTTGAAGAAGAGGGGCAGCTAGGTAGCTCAGTGAATAAAGCACGGGGTCCTGGTGTCAGGAGGACCTGAATTCAAATCTGACCTCAGACATTTAATAATTACCTAGCTGTATGACTTTGGCAAGTCACTTAACCCCACTGCCTTGCAAAAACTAAAACCAATCCAAAACAAACAAAAACCCCCAAATATTGACTGATCAACTAATTGAATAATGGCTCCACTTTGCAACTACTGCCATATCAGATTTCAGTTAAACAGAAAAAAAAAAAAGACCTTCTTCCTGGTATACCCCGATTTCTCTTATACATTCTTCAAATTTCTTTTCTTTTTTTGTGTTTTCTCCTCATTTACATTGTTATACTGGTGTCAAAAAATTATAGCCCATTGAGGTCTACATTGAATTTAATTTACATTAAACTTTTGAGTTTCAAAAATATTCCTAGCATATTTATTATCTATGATCAAAAGTTAAAAGTTTTAAAAATAGCCAGATCAAAATGAGCAGTCCTGTTGTCATAGAACTGGTAAGTATCATTGACAGAATTCTAAACTCATTTTCTTTGATTCTATGCTTATGATTTTAATTAGTATACTTTTTTGTATAGATGATAAATTTTATTTTAAAAAAATGTGATTAAAGTCATCTATTAATGTTTTTCTCCAGGGTCCTTTTGTGGCCTAAGAAGCACAAACATTTGGGCTCAACTAAGTATTGTAAGTATCGAAAGGTAACAATTTAGTTTTGTATAGTAGTTGGCAAAAAAGGCATTGAGATCTCATCTTAAGGAAACAAGTTCAAATCTTATTTTAGATACTTCCATGCTGAGTGAACTTGTTTCTCTTGGGTTCATTTTCCTCATTTTCAAAACGGGAATGATAACAGCATCTATTAAGCAGGATTTCTGTGATGATCAAATAAAATAACATATGTGAGGTTCTTTATCATCCTTAGCATGCTACATAACTGTGCTAATACTATTATTAAACTGGTAATTATCTTTACTATACAATGCATGTGTAGATAATGATGATTTTCTTTAGAAAAAGGAATTTGTAGAACATCAAATAGTATTGTTATTATGTGCATCAATAAAAGGAGGATTACACTTAATAGAATAGATTTTGAAATATCAACCCATAAGAGAAAGGACTAAATGCATGACATAATTGATAATAAAGGATGCTCAGGTGAGGGGACTCCTTCTGTTTCTGTAGGTTAACACTTCTGTATTTTATCATCATAGAGAGTTACCTATAGCTCTATAGCTACAATAATTTACCAAGAATAAGTCAAACATTATATGTGAGATGA
Organism: Macrotis lagotis; assembly: GCF_037893015.1. Lineage (NCBI taxonomy): Eukaryota > Metazoa > Chordata > Mammalia > Peramelemorphia > Peramelidae > Macrotis > Macrotis lagotis. The sequence continues at coordinate 76,900,428 of NC_133658.1, read as the reverse complement.
GACTTGAGCCAATGCTTTACTTACTTTAGAAACACTTCTCTGTTCATTATAAAGCACTGATTTATATTTAAGGTATATAAAAGAGAAATGCCCTCAACTTAGTGTTATTATCACTCTAAAATTGACACTAATTTCTCTGTGACTGAATAGTGTTGATAGTCCCTAGCTTTAAAATATATATTTCATTTTAAAAGGCTCAGTTGCTCCAAACAGTTGGCTTGAAATGACACGACAGATGCTGGCCCACTTAATTATTCAGGTATCTGTTTCCACCCCCATGAATCCCAATTTAGAACTGGAGATTGGCCTCAAAGGTATTCTCAAAAAAAAAAAGGTTTAATTTGTTTTCTCAACCAGTCCCTAAACCAACTTCTAACATCATCTAGGGCTCTATAAAAACGTACAATTTGATTTGAATGGTATCAAGTGTGAGAAAGGAAATTAATTACTTTTCCAAGCTTCACTTTTAACATAATATAATTGGAGTGTTCAAGAGGGGAAAATGCTTAAATGTGTTTCAATTTTTATCTTTCTCCCTCCTTTTCCCCAAGTAATGGTAATTCACAAGGAATAATCCTTGAAATAGAATAACTATTTACACTCCAGAGAGCACAAATATGATCAACAATTGTTAGAAAATAGAAATGTTGTGGAAAATAATGACATGAACAAGTAGTAAATGGCTGACAAAAACTGCAAAACAGCAATGAAAGTACAAGAAAAGAAGTTACACGACACTTTTTCTTCTGTGTTTATATACTTAAAGAGTTTATTGAATAAATTTTTATTAATTATGAGAATGTTGATGTTTATGATGATATTACATTCCCATGAATTCTGATATCAATGTGTCAAGTCCTAACACTGATGATTATGTAAATGTAGGGGTCTATATAGTTTATGATAGAAATCATAACTAGATCATGATGAGTAGAAAAATCAGGAAAAAATTCTTAGAAAACTTAGACTTAGTGATCAATGCATATTGAATATAAATTTCAAACATTGAAGGTTGCCTACAGAAATAATGACCTGGAGGTAACTACAGGGCACATTGGATAGGGCATGGGTGCTGGAGTCAGGAGGACGTGATTTCAAATTCGACCTCAGACACTTAATAATCACCTACCTGTATGACCTTGGGCAAGCCACTTCACCCCACTGCTTTGTAAAATAAAATAAAATAAAATATTGACCCGATTGCTATATTTCCATATCAAAAGCATGTCATGTTTGCTAGTTTAACAAATAGCAAATGTAGATGTGCAAATATAGACTTTTATATACTCTGGAAAAATCAAAATGTATATTGTATTAAAAATGAATTGTTGGCTACAATTGCCCAGTTATAATATTGATTCAGGAAAAAGCCAAACCTCTCTCCCTCAAATTAAACCTTAAGAACCATCATTTCAACTGATATTATCATAGTACATATTCATAATCCTCATGAAATGTGAAATAAAAAACTTTCAAAAAATAAAAACATCCTCTGGAAAAAAAAGAATTAATCAGTGGAGGAAGGAAGAATATGCCATTGCCATCGTAATGTTGGTGGTAGGAATTGAAGTAGATTAATGTGCTTATAGAAGAGTATATTTCCTATTCAGCTAAATTAATCAGTAACTATTCAAAGGTCAATAATTCCCACAACAATAAACATAATATATTAATAGAGTACTATATTTCAAATCATTCCTCTACTTGGGGGAACTTAATTTATTTCTTTTTTGTGTGTTTTTTCATATCACAAAACATGAATGAGTTCTTTGTGAATTAGAAATGTTGTGACATAGTACCAGAATAATATTACCAAAATAACAAGTAAATCAAATTATTTCATAACAGAAAATATTTTAATTGGTGAACAATAAGGGATTGCATTCTGAATTAGCTATTAGTTTCTAGTGATGCCATAGCATTTTTAGAGCTAAGATAAAAATCTACACTGAGTTGAGAAAAGGAATAATAAATAATCATTTAACCCTATCTCAAAAATAACATTTAACATTCAAATAACTATAGCCCCACTCTACTTTGTTCTTCATTTCACTGAGAGAGATCTTCCTTCAAAACTACTTATGTATCTTTCTAGGCATCTGAGAATTCTGCAGTACACTTTTCATCTTTAGAGTCCAATTGTTTAAAAAAAAATGAAGTCTAATTACTCTTCAGTCATTTGTTGTTACTAGTTTCCTTGTTTTCTCCACCAACAAGACCCTCCAATTCTTACTCAAGGAATTGAGTTTCCCCCATATCTTTAATGCTTTTTTTCCTTCATCTTTAATAATTTCCTTCTAGATCTCCTTTAAGACCCATGAAAATCCCTTTTTTGTTAGAAGTCTTTTCCAACACTTCTTAATTTGAGTGTCTTCCCTCCATTAATTATTTCACATTTATTCCTTATATTGCTTGTATGTGTAAATATATGTATATGCATGTATATTTATGCATGTATGTTTTGGTTTGCTGGTTACCTCCTCCAATAAAATGCATACTTTTTGTGTGAAGAAGTTGTCTTTTGTCTCCATTTTTGTATTGAGGCTTTAGTTTATGCTTGGTACATAGTATTGGCTTAATAGATTTTATTGACTGATTGACAGGTTGTAATTTTGGCCACATTATCATAGAAATACACCAAAGATTCATTGCATTATAGGATATATATTTACCTGAATTCCAGATAAACTTCACTGACCATAGCATGACTAAAGCACAGCGTAGTATCATATGTGCAAAAACAATAGAAAGTAACATGTAAGGCTCTCTGATATGAAGTAACCATTATCAATTTAGACCTGTAGCTATTGGATAGCAATACTTCAAATTTTTTTGCTACAGTACCAAACTTGTGTTTTATTCCTCAAAAATTTCATTTTCTTATATTCAATTTTAGATTCATTTGAATCCAATTGTTTGTATACAACTTAGAGAGTTAGGTGGAGAGAATAAAGCAATAAACTTACAGAAAAATAGGCCTATATTTCTTAATTCCTGTAGCATTATAAGCAGGCAATTTTTATATCACTGGGCTTAAACTTCATTTTATGTATAATGATGAGGTTTTTTGCTTCTTTTTTTTATTAAATGAACTCCAATGGCAATTCAATCTTAGTAAATGTGTTTTAACGTCAATTTTAAATCTAAACTTCTTAGGAATTTGTGAATTATCCCTACATTTCTATTTGTTTGTCTTAATAGCTTTATATATCTCTTTAAGATATAGTGATTTAAATATTTTATATTATTTTATTCCTTACAACTACCCAATGAGGAACGAGCTATTATTATAAAAACTTCACAGATTAAGAAATTGAGTAATTCAGAAATTAAATGACTTGTTTAGAGTCGCACAGCCTGCAAGTGTCTCAAGCAATAATTAATTTTGTTTTTAGGTTTTTTTTTGCAAGGCAAATGGGATTAAGTGGCTTATCCAAGGCCACACAGCTAGGTAATTATTATGTGTCTGAAGCTGGATTTGAACTCAGGTACTCCTGACTCCAGGACCAGTGCTCTATCCACTGTGCAACCTAGCCACCCCTTAAGCAATAATTAAAATCATGTCTTCCTGATTGATTAAAGTTCTATCCACTCACTTCCTGGTGGCCTCCTATATTAAGTCTGTCATCAAACTAGAGCTGGAATAAACCTAATAGGACATTGAATCTATTCCCTCATTTTGAAGATGGTAAATCCAAGAGAAAAACTAAATAAATGACTTATGGCAAAAAAGTAAGTACCAAATGTAGGAGCTAACCTGAATCAATCTATATGTATATTTACTCAGACATGCACACCTGCATACATATAAACACATGTCATCATTTATCATGTTCTTTATCCCAACTCCCCTTCTCACTGGCAAGTCTTGTTTGTAAAAAACGACTATACACCTCCTCAGAATGTTAATGCTATAACCCTAAAGGGTTATTTTGGTAATGTCTTTCTAATGCTCTCAGTCCCAACTTTCATGTCAGTGTGATTCCCCTCATTATTCATCTTGATATTATTCATGTAATAAAGTTGAATAGCACCCTACTATCAATATAGTTAGTTATCGTCCTTATTTTATGAAGAACTAATTAACATTACTAAGTTTTTACAAAGGAATATTTACTGAAGAGACTTGGCAGGAGCGATACAAAAACATTCCCTTGAACCATGGTTGACATGTTATTTCCTATAGCACCTTAGACCCTGGAAAGATTTGACTCCAATTTTGAGCAATTGCTAAACACATATACTACAACAATTTAATTCACTTCTAGATGTTCAAGAGAGAATGAAAGAGTTTCCACTTTTCTTGTAGGACATGGTACTTCAAATGCTGAGCTGGGTCACATAGGTCACTGCTCAGAGAAACAAAGGTTTTGGCAGCTGCCAACTCTAATTGATTCTTGGATATTTCAAATCTCACAAGGTCATTCTACTTTTAATGAACATTCTCCTAAGAACAGAGAAGAAGAGACAGTATAAGATAGAAAGACAACATTGATACACTCTATTCCCAACCAAAGGCAGACAATACGAATAACATAATCCCTTTCCACAGTAAGAAGACTTTTGCATGTATACTCACTTTCTGTAAATAAAAGACTTTCTTTTTCACTACTTTATCAATATTATTAAGTAAATTGACAGGAAAAGGAATAGCTAATTAGTACATCAATTAGTATTTGAATCCATATCCAGTATTTTATTCACCATAACTAGCTAGCTGCCCAACTCTACCACTAAAATAATCACAGAATCACTTTGTATACACTAAAATAGAATTGGGAGCATCTATTTTGTATTTTCATGTTCTTCTAAATACATTAAAAGTGTATTGCATACTATATAGTACTCTTGTTACTGATCTTTTGTTTCAGAGGAAAAATACACTATATTTAAATATAATTTTATATATACATATAATGTATACAAATACATACATACAAACACATAGTCAATGACAAAAAAACACATATTCCAGACAATCATTAATAACAAGGGCTAACATTTATATAGAAGTTACTTTGTGCAAGGAACTATTTTGTTGTTATTTGTTCAAGTCTGTCTCTTCATTACATTACTGCAGTGGGGTATTCCTGGCAAAGATAGTGAATTTGTTGCCATTTCCTTCTCTTGTTCATTTTACAAATGGGTTAAGTGACTTGCCAAGAGTAATACAACTAGTAGTGTCTGAGGTCAGACTTTAACTCAGCATTGCATCCACTTTGCCACCTAACTACTCTGTCAGGAACTATGCTAAGCACTTTAAATCTATTATATCATGTGATCCTCATTCGGGGAAGTAGGTGTTATTATTATACCCATGTAATAGATGAGGAGACTTAAGTAAACAGTATTTAAATGGATTTTCCAGTGTCATGTAGCTAGTAAGACTGGATATTAACTGAGATGCTGGACTTGGAGCTCAATCTACCTCACCATCAAACTATGAAATAATCAAATTGTTTTATTTATCCATTCAACAAATATTTTTTATTATCTGAAAAAAACATAACTGTGGCATATGGATGTATGTTGGTATGCCATGACCTTGTTAGTAAAAGAAGTTAGACTCTGAAGAGAGGTATGGGATAAACAAGGTATTGGATACACACAAGCACATATAAACACATAAAAATAAAATAATATAACATGATAAATGTTTTTCAATAGCCTGTAACAATGGTATATGAGATTTACATTTGTTTCCCCTCCCTCAATCTCTGATTTCTGTGAAAATTCAACTTAAATTCCAGATTCAATAGGGTATGTTCCCTAGTCCCCTCAATAACTTCTTTTTTGTATATTTTTATATAAATATTTTATTTTTCCTCAAAAATAAAATCATTTTGAAAGTAAAAACCTGCTGCTATCTTTGCAACCTCAGTTCAACTGAAAATAATACTAAGGTTTAATTGAGACAATATTATTTAATTTAGGTAGTAAGGAATGTATTATATTTAAATTGGAAATGAATAGGAGGGTAGAAATGCCAGTCATACGGCCTCTCATTAATTAATGTACAGAATATTATACTCTGATTTGGTTTTTTTTCCTCTAGAAGACAGAGGTTTGTCCTATTGGCCTCGGGGTGAAGTGTTTTTTTTTTAATGTAAAAGGTCAGATAAGATATATTTTAGGTTTTATGAGTTGAGTCAAAATTGAAGCTGTTATGTAGGTATTTATTTAACAAAGAAAATCTATTTTCACTCATTATGTATGAAATTCAAATATATATAATGAGATAATTAAAGATATTTTGGGATAATTTCAAACTAATAATAAAAAATTGAATCCTTTGTTGGGGTTAGCTTTTTACTTAAATAGGATTCAAAGTTAGGGCTATAAATAAAAATTGTTAATTTTTATTAGTTTATTCTATATGATGAGATATTTTGCAATTATTCTCTAAAGGCATACTGTTAGAGGCAGCCAAGTGGCACAGTGAATAGATCATCATCATCGACCCTGAGGTAAGCATGTCCTGAGTTCAAATGTGATCTCAGACAATAATTACCTAGCAGTGTGACCTTGGACAATCATTGCCTCACCCCCCAAAAAAACCAACCAAAAACTAAAAAGCATCTTTTTTACAAAGGTACTGCTATATATTAATATCAATCTATGAATATATGCTTTTAATCAAATATACTAATCACTTAGTATTTAGATAATTTTATTCAATTCTCTTTATAGTTGCCTTTTAGTGGGAAATTAAATTGCAAATTAATTACATTCAATTGAAAATAAAGCTCCTTAAGTGCACAGTTAAATTGATGAAATGTAGAAATTTCGTTGGTACTTACAAAATTCTTCTGAAATTGTAGTTTGCATTCTCAAAGTTAATTTGCAATAGAATGCAGATTTTACTCCATGTTTTAACTTTTTAGAGACCAGAAACAGTAAAAGAGAAGTCTGACATTATTTCTGATTCAAACCACAAACTGATTTTACCGCCAACTAAATTTCACACACAAACCATTTTTTTGTCCTGTAATTTTAGGTGGAATTCATTAAGAAACATTATCAAGTTAGCAGCAAAACTAATCTCCAAAGCAATTCAGTTTTTTTAACAATAGTAGTTGAGACATTTTTGATCATTAAGAGAAATTTCAATCTTGATCCTGAGCTCCAAAATATTGTAATATAATATTTTCCCTCATTTTCCAAGTTTTAACTTGATCCATATGCATTGGTAATAAAAGTAAAATGTCATGGTTTGGAGACACAAATGCCACTCAAAAGCCTGTGAAATTATAACTATGTCACTTTGGTTTTTCACGTGTTGAGAAGTAGAAGAAGCAAAGAAAGCACCACGCAATAATTTTTGTCTTAAATGTAAAATTCTGCCACTTTGGTGCAAAAATAACAGCAATATGTACATGATTGAACAGAAGATTATGAGCATGCTTCAATTTTTTTTCTAAATTTAAAAATATTAGCATATGTGACCTGTAAAAATATGTTTTAAATTGAATTGGATTTGCTCTTACTGGGATTAGAGCATAGTGGATAAGGAAGAGATAAGAAAAAGCATATGAGAAGCAGAATATTAGCATATTATAAAATGTCAGATAGGAGAAGCACTATACTGGTATGGTGTGAAGGATAGATGTATTTCAACAGAATTGAACTATTCAAATTCAAAAGACATTATAGCTTGATGGAGGTGGGTAGAATATTTCATCAAACAGTTCTAAAAGAGGTTCATTACTTTTTCATTCATGTTTTCTGCATCATTAGCCATATTGTACATAATAATAATATCTATACCCAAAGCATCTGTTCTGACCATTTTCTTTTTTTTAAATTCTCTATTCTAATTAGTGCCAATAGTTTCTACAATTTTTTTTAGGATTTTTCAAGGCAAATGGGGTTAAGTGGCTTTCCCAAGGCCACGCAGCTAGGTAATTATTAAGTGTCTGAGGCCAGATTTGAACTCAGGTACTCCTGACACCAGGTCCAGTGCTCTATCCACTGCACCACCTAGCCACCCCCTATTACAATTTCTAAGCATATAATTCCAAGATTTATCTAGACTCTTAAATTCCAATTCTGAATCAACTGTTTTTAATAACCTCAAAGTAACTAAATATAAGAGATTAGTTTTTTCAAATTTGCCCTTCTTCTGAATTTTCATAGTTTTTTGAAGTTATCACTAAACTTATAGTCATCCAATTTATAATTAACTTCAGAAATACTCTTCCTCACCCATATCCAAAATTTTCAGTTGCTTTTCAAGTATTATTGATTTTTATCTTTTGTAACCAGTCCTTCTAGTTCCTCACTTATTTAATATACAGTTCTAGTCTTTCTTGGTCCCTCCTGAATCTTTACAATATCTTTCCAATTGATTTCCTCGGATTGAGACTCCTTCTTTCCCTCTATGTACACTCCATACAGCTGCCAAAGTGATATTCTTAATTCATCTTTGAACATATTATACTCTTGCTCAAAAAACTTCAATGATTCCTACTGCCTTTATATTGGAATAACGAACTTCTCTATTTCAAATTAAAGAGCTTCAAATACAATAGCAACCTACCTTATAACTGTATTATATATTACTTCTCTTTGTGTACTCAGAGTTCAAGTCAAACTATCTTTCTTGGTGTTCAAAACACAAAATACATGACCCTTCTCTATTCTTTTACCAGTTAATCCCCATTCCTACAATGAAATTATTACCCAAATTCCCTTCTCTATAACATCAAAGTTAAGGAAAATGTTATCTTCTACATAAATCCTTTTTCTCAATTTCCCAAATGCAAGTATCTTCCCAACATCTTGTGTTTATTTTATATGTGTTTATATATGAATTTTGTTTCTTCAGTTATTTCAATTATCTTCTGCCCTTTGTATATCCATATAGGATTTCTTGTAAAAGATAATAAAGTGATTTGTTATTTCCTTCTACAGCCAGTTGAAAAATGGCTGCTACTCCTTCTCCTACTCCTACTCCTGCCATATCTAATCTTCCAATTTCCACTACTCTTTGCCTTCCTTCTTTTGGTCCTCCTTCTACTAATGCCACAACAACAACTACCAACTACTACTACTACTACTACTACTACTACTACTACTACTACTACTACTACTACTATTACTACTAGATTTTATATAGCACCTTAATATTTGCAAAGTACTTTATACATTTTTCTTATTTGATGCTCAAAACAACTCTGTAAAGTAGGTATTATTATTATTATTATTATTATTATTATTATTATTATTATTATTACCCCCCCCATTTTATAGAGGAGAAAGCTGACAAAATCAATAGTTAAGCAAATTGCCCAGTGGGATGCTCGCATATATGAGGCAAGATTTGAACATGTACTTTCTTGTTTTTTTAGTTTTTCCTCTCTATATGCCATGCCACCTAACTTCCATGAATAAGAATACAAATGAACAGTTCTCAAGAGAAGTGTTCCTAATTATTATCAATATGGCTCTTCTAAAACACTAATGTTGTGGAATGCACTCAAAGCTGCTCTGATGTTTCTTCCCACTCACAGTAAATTGACAAAGATGGAAAAAACTATAGGAAAAATTAAGACTGGAGGAGCTGTCAGAAGTTTGGCAAAATGATATATTTTCTCTAAAATTATAACATTAGTCATCATTTCTAGAAAACAATTTGTAATTATCCTAATGATACTGATATCTATTCAGATATTTATACATTTATTCAGATATTCCTTTTATTAGGCACATACTGCATTAATGTCAAAATAGATTATTTACCTTATAAAAGAAGGGCAGTTAGATGATGCAGTAAATAGTGTAAGTGTCTTAGAATCAGGAAGACTCATCACCCTGAGTTCAAATCTGGCTCCAGACATTTACTAGCTGTATGACTATGAGAAAACCACTTAACCTCATTTACCTCAGTTTCTCATCTGCGAAATGAACTGGAGAACAAAATGTCAAACCATCTCAGAATCTTTACCAAGAAAATCCCAAAGGGGATCACAAAGAATTGTAGAGAAAACATCAACAAAAGCGAACAGAATTATTTATGGTATCACTTATTTTTTACTAGCGAGAGAGAAAAAAAAAACAAAGGAAAAAATCTCCCTCCAAACCCCTGGAAAATGGAAGTGCATAGATTAATGAAAAATAAATAAATTGGAAGGCAAATTTAATAGAACATTATTGATAAAAAGAAACAATAAATATAAAAATCTAAAGAAACAAGGGAAGATTAATATTAAATGATGTTAACTGAATAAAGTAAACTTCATGTACTTTGACTGCAAGGAAGTAAATATTTTTATGAATGGAACATCAAATAAGTGAAACAGGCAAACATATGTGAGACAAAATTTTAGAAAGTACAACTCTCTCCTTTCATTGTAGAGATAGTAGGCAAGTAAATGGAACAATGTCTAAAGCACCAATCCTGGATTCATGAGACCCTGAGTTCAAATCCGATTTCTGACATTTGACACTTACTAGCTGTGTGCCTTGGACAAATCACTTAAGCATGATTTTGGGACCTTCAGGATCATCTTCAGTCATCCTGATTCATGTCTGGTCATTGGACATAGATTGGATAAAAGTGAGACAGGTGACTTAACACAGTACTCCCTTACTCAAATTCAGTTTACTTGCTTGTCATGGCTACATTTTCCTGACATCATGATCTTTTTTCGAGAATAAAAGTCAAACATCTTCAGTAGTCTATTGTATGGAATTTTTAATATGCTGTCAGACATAGTCAATGTGTGGCTTTTGTCTAAATGCTTTCTTCCAGTACATTATAAATATTTTCTTATGGGAATGTATCATTGATTAGGAGTCTAGGAAAAGATTCCATTATTAACTATAAATGTTTGATGAGTTCTTGGGTAGGAATTAAGCGGCAAGCACAAAAAAAAAATTTCATTGAAGATTCTTTATAATTTTTTATTTATCTTTCTTTCCCACCTTAGTGCCTATGAGTATTGCAGAATCATTTAAAAAATAAGTTAAACTGATTAATTTAAAAATCCAGATTGTATATAAGGAAATTTGTGAGATCATGTCAAGCAAATTGTCTTCTAGAAGAGTGTTTCTTTCCCACATACTTTTATCCCCTGAATTTCTAGAGGGTTAAATTTTGACCTTTTTCACAATAATTTTTCTATGAATAAAAAATACAAAAACAATAACTAGGAAAATGATGCTATTTAAACATAATCATTCTAAATGGTCATAATTGGATCTAGTGTCTAAGTGCTACATTTCAATATTGATATTTAATTATAAGCCAACATTCAAGTCATAATTCAAATATATTAGAACTTCTCTAAGGATATATATTTATGACTATTTGAATAGAAGTAATATTTTTTGGTAATATGTCAATGCAATAAGAAATAGAAGATTATAGGCGTAGCTATATCTCAGTCAATAATCATCACTGCCTTCTTGAATTTTGTTACAAGATCAAGATTATTGTGCCTGTCACTACTGCCTTAGCTAGTGAAATATTACATAAAAATAGATTAATTAAGATGTCATCATTATTTCCTTTAAGGTGAACATTGAACATTTGTGAATTTATCTTCTTTTATATGAAGAAGTTCTAAGGTATGAAACTAGGATGATCACAAATCATTAAGGTACAGTGGCAACCATGAGTTTTCAAGGCAATCCAATCAATGCATAGTCTCTCAGCTTCTACAAACTGGGAAACTGACAGACCTTTTACTGGTCAGGTGAGCTACAATTCAGAAAAGTCCATGATGACAAGAAATCTTATTACTGAGAGAATAATTATTCCCTTCTTTCCTTTTGCCTTTGCTTCCTTTATTCTTTCCTTTATTCTTCTCTTCCTTTATCTACTAGTTTATCATCTATTAGTTCTCTTAAATGAATAAAAATTGTTTTAAATAAGATATACATATACCTAGAGATATTTTGTCTTTTATTGATAATGAGTAAAAACAGTTACCCAGAACTATATAAGTGTAGTTCTTTAAATATTAATTTGTATTAACTATGTAAAATATCTGCTTCTGGAAGAATTATTTTGTATACCAAACCATTATGCTCTCTTCTTGCAATGAAGTGATTTTAGCATCAGTACTTATTTATGACTTACATATGATTATCTGGAATTTATAGAATCATAGAATATAAGAGCTGGAAAGGGCAATAGGAATGATTTTTATTTCTTCTCTGTACTGAGCAGAATATTCCCAATAAAAGCATTTCAGGGTTAATATTCCAAGTGAAGTCCTCTCAGGATTAAGAAATATTAAAAAACAAACAAACTATTATTCTTAAACTATTTCTAGAAGAAAGTGCCCTATATTCCAAACAGATGGCAAACTCTCCTAACTTTTGATAAGACTACTTTTACTGACTACTAGAAGGTTGGTAGACTTTTTCCCATGAGAAAAATCTTGCATTCCAAAAAATCTCATAAGCTTCCTCTTGTTTGATGATATATACTGAATGGGAGGAGAGTAACCTGTTTCTAGACTTTGTGATACAAGACAAGTTACATTATTTCTTTTTTTTAAGACTTTATTTTGTTTTACAATTTTACCCCACTCTTGCTTCCCTCCCCCATCCCCCACAGAAGGCAGTCTGTCAGTCCTCACATTGTTTCCATGGTACCACTGATCCAAGTTGAATGTGATGAGAGAGAAATCATACTCCCAAGGAAGAAAAATAAACAAGAGATAGCAAAACTAAACAACTCTGTCTCTGGATATAGATGACATTCTCTATCACAGATAGCCCAAAATTGTCCCTGATTGATGTACTGATGGAATGAGCAATTCCATTAAGTTTGATCATCACCCCCATGTTGCTGTTAGTGTGTACAATGTTTTTCTGGTCCTGCTCATCCCACTCAGCATCAGTTCATGCACATCCTTCCAAGCTTCCCTGAAGCCCCATCCCTCCTGGCTTCTAATAGAACAATAATGTTTTATGACATACATATACCACAGTTTGTTAAGTCATTCCCCAAGTGAAGAACATTCACTTAATTTCCAATTCTTTGCCACCACAAACAGAGCTGCTATGAATATTTTTCTACAAGTGATGTTTTTACCCTTTTTCATAATCTCTTCAGGGTATAGACCCAGTAGTGATATTGCTGGATCAAAGGGTATGCATAATTTGTTGCCCTTTGTGCATAATTCCAAATTGCTCTCCAGAAAGGGTGGATGAAGAATTCACAACTACAACAACAATGCATTACTGTCCCAGATTTCCCACATCCCTTCCAACAATGATCATTGTCCTTTCTGGTCATATTGGCCAGTCTCAGAGGTATGAGGTAGTACCTCAGAGATGTGCTAATTTGCATTTCTCTAATAATTAGTGACTTAGAACGATTTTTCAAATGACTATGCTTCACTTGGATTTCTTCATCTGAAAATTGCCTTTCCGTAACCTTTGACCATTTGTCATTTGTGCAATGCCTTGTATTTTTTGATTTTACAGGGTCTAGACCACATTATAAAGAATGCCAATTCCATTTCTTAGTGTTTTTAATATACAGGTAAAGGGGGATGAAAGATATGATTACCCTTAGGTGTTGGGTGAAGTAGTTTAAAATAACATCCTTGATGTGTGTGTGTGTGTGTGTGTGTGTGTGTGTTGTGTGTGTATGTATGCATGTGTAGAAGATTAACTCATGCTTTGCTTTAACAGATATGAAGATGATAGAGTAATTAACATTTCCTCCTGATCAAAGAAATGAGTCTTAATTATTTCCTAAATTAATTTCACATCAAAATTCACAAAGTTGGTTTTCTTCCCCCAGTTATGTGATTATTATCCATGACAATAGAATTAGGAGACAAGAATCCCTTTTTAATGTAGAATATTAATATGGAAGAACAATGGAATTAGTAAATTAATTCAAACATCTTTTCCTTGAGAAAGAAATGTGGATTCATATGTGTGTATGTGTTTGTGTGTGTTTGTGTGTTTTGCACTAGACCTGTGTTGCTATTAGTATAGGTAAGCTTTCATGGGGATCTTGTCTTTACAAGTGCAGATAAGTGCATGCATTCCAACTTTACAGTATAACAATCCCCAGGGGTTCTCTAAGGTTAAAGGACTTACTCAGGTAAACACAATATGTGTTAGTTATCAAACCTAGAGTCTTGCTGACTCTATGAAAACTTATTTTAGTTATGACAACATGATGCCAAGTAATATATATTTTGACCTCATTTGTCAATGTGTACCTCCTTGGAAATGACACTAGCAAAGTAAGTGAACTTGTCCATAATATTCAGTATTACTACTAATAATACTATTGGTGATAATTCAATAAATATAGCACTTTTAGATATACAAATAACTTAATATTTATTAATATTTATTAATATTATTTATTAATATTCTTACAAGTTGCTGTGAGGAAAATTAATTACTCTGAATTCACAGGTAGAGGAATTAACAACTTATAAATATCCAAGTCAGGATTTAAACAAAACATACTTATTCCAAATCAAGCATTCTTTGAAATTAATCACGTTTTTCTCTTTAGAGTTTTTAGTCATTTCCAAAATTACAGAACCCTTCTCTTATCAAAAAAGTGGAATGTTACAGTTGGCTCCCTGTTGACCAATGACCATTCAATCAAGTGTAGTTTAATTTTTTTCATGCCTTAATCAGTAGGCTGCTGCAGAATTTTGATATTAGATGTGTATCTTCTGCCAAACATTGTGGTGTCTACTGTGTATAATAGAAAGGAAAACAAAAAACAAAAAAAAAATGAGCTGTGCAAAATGATTTGGAGTTAAATGATAATAAGTTTTAAATGCCTTTTATTTTTTATAAAAAGCTATTCATTCTCATCTGAGTTGAGGAATTATTTCCTAGCTAGGGAGATCACAAACCAGGTGTTAGTTCAGAATGATACAACAGAAGATGCAAATTGAAGTCTTTATGTCATTGCGTGTGTGCGTGCCTGCTTGTGGTAAAGCCTATGGAGAAATAAAAATGTGTTGGTAAACTCAGAGCAGTGGAGGCCATTTGAAAAGGCAGCCCAGTCTGACAGAATGATTTTCAACTAAAAGCGTGGCATTGTTTATTATGACTTTGAGTGGCAGCCTAATATATTAAATCAGTTGAGAAGATTGTAAAATGCATTAGCATTAGCAATTTAATACCTCCAACAAATTTAACTGTCACTCACAAACATATCTGCCCTTGTTTAAAAAATTGGGTGAAAAAATTGAACTCCTTCTCTGATGGATGACAATGTTAGAGGAGACAAAATCCTTTCTACAAGCACAGTCGTCATAGGGCCATATAACATTTATCATAATTAAGTTGCACAGAATCTATAAAGGGCTTTGGGGTAGCATCCGACTGAGTAGTCTTTTATGTAAATTTTACAATGCATGGAACTGGATATGGAAAACTCCACAGGCTTTAGTGCATGAAAATTTTATCGAAGGTATTTCTGTATTGAAATTTCATCTGCATTCATCTTTTGCATTTATCTAATTGTATTTTCCCACGATTCAGCAACATATTGTGTGAAAATGTTTCCATTAAGTGGATGAAGGGTCCAGGAAAGGAAAGCCTATTTCTGAAAGGAGTAGGATTGAATACTTCATGGGCTACTGTTTTGGGCATATTATTTTTTCCAAATTGGCCAGCTTCCTTTGAAGTCTTACTTGTTCTTAAAATGTGGGCAAAATTTTCAACTTTATTACTAGGAGAACTTTTCTTTTGAAATTGCAAAAAAAGTCACAAAATGTGAGCAAATATGGGTATTTGTTTAAAATTCAGATAAATCTAATTTTCTTAAAAATGATCAACCAATATGATCTTTTTTTCTCTCTTTCTTTTTATTTATTATTCATATATTTGTACATATATAATTCCAGGTCACAAAGTTTCACTCCACCCTCCATTCCCATCACCCTCCCCTCAGTTGGGAACAATCAAGTGGGCATTTTAGAAACATATTTTGTTAAATGTATTTACAAACTAGTAGTTTTTGGCATGAAGGATTGGGATTAAGGGAAAGCGATACATAAGAGATAATTTTTATAAAATATTCATCAGATTCAGTAGCTTTTTTCCCCCTGTATATATTTTTTTGTTTTGTTTTTCTTCCTCTAGTTGGGGTTGATATAGGCCATAATCTATCAAATATGGTTGTCTGGTTCTATGGACCACCAAGAAGGAGTTGCTTCCATCAAAGTTGTTCATCTCATAATGTAAGTTGATGTGTAAATTTTTCTCTTGACTCTGTGTCATTTGCTCAGCATCAAATCCCATAATTAATTCTGTGATTCTCTAAAGTCCAACCATTTATTGTTTCTCATAGAACAATAATATAACATAGTATTCATGTCCCATAACTTGTTTAACCATTCCCCAATTGATGGGCATCCCCTCAATTTCCAATTCTTTGCCACTACAAAAGGGCTGTTATGAATATTTTGGAATAAATAGGACTTGTTCCATTTTTTATAATTTCTTCTAGATATAATCCTAGAATTAGAATTGTTGGGTTAAAGGGTATGAACAGTCTTATTGTTCTTTGGGCATAGTTTCATATTGCTCTCTAGAAAGCTTGGATCACTTCACAAGTCCACCAGCAATGCATCAATGTCTTAGTCCTCCTACAACCTTTCCAACGTTGATCATCTTCCCTTTTTCTCAACTTGGCTATTGTAATAGTTGTGAGATGATATCTCATTTTTGTTTTAATTTGTATTTTTTAATCAATCGTGATTTGGAGCATTTTTTTCATATGCTTATATATAACTTTAGTTTCTTCATGTGAAAAATGTCTGTTCATGTCCTTTGACCATTTATCAATTGGGGAATGACTTGTGACCTCATAAATGTAATGCAATTCCCTCTGTATTTTAGAAATAAGACCTTTATCAGAACCCCAGGTTTTGGCAGCATTGATTTTATTAGTGCAAAACTATTTAATTTTATATAGTCAAAATCATTCATTTTGCAGTTTATAATGTGCTCTAATTCATGTTTGGCCATAAATTTATCCCTTTTCATAGATCAGATAGATAGAATATATTTTGTTCTATTAATTTGTCTATGCTATTGCTCTTTATGTCTAAATCCGGTACGCATTTTGACCTTATTTTGGTATAGTGTATGAGATGTGGTTCTATGCATAGTTTTTGCCATACTATTTTTACAGGTCTCCCAGCAATTTTTGTCAAACTGTGAATTCTTATCCCAGAGGCTGATGTCTTTGGGTTTGCCAAATAGTAGATTTCTTTAGTTGTCTATTGTGTTATTTTTAACCTATCCTAATACACTGATCCATTACTATATTTCTTTATCAGTGCCAGGCAGTTTTGATGCTTGCCATTTTATATTATAGTTTTAGATGTCATAGAGTTAGTCCTACTTCATTTACATATTTAAAAAACATTATCTTACTGCATAATTTTGCTATCTCTAATAATTATTTTTCTTCCTTAAGGATATGATTTCTCTCATAACATTCAACTTAGGTCAATGTATATCATGGAAACAATGTAAAGACTAACAGACTGCCTTCTGGGGGCATGGGGGGGAGTAAGATGGGGGTGGAAATTGTAAAATTCAAAATAAATAAAATCTTTCTTTTACAAAAAAAGGAAATCAAAATTACATAATAAGATATTTTTTAAAAAATTAAATGCAATAGTCTTTTGTTTTTGTTTAAACTCTACAATTCTTTCTCTGGATACAGATGGTATTCTCCATCACAGATAACCCAGATTTGTGCCTGAAGGTTGCAGTGATGAAATGAGCATGTCCAATAAGGTTGGTCATCATCCCCATGTTGCAATTAGGGTGTACAATGTTCTTCTGGTTCTGCTCATCTCACTCAGCATCAGTTCATGAAAATCCTTCCAGACTTCCCTGAATCCCCATCCCTCCTGGTTTCTAATAGAATAATAGTGTTCCATGACATACACATTACCACAGCTTGATAAGCCATTCCCCAAATGAAGAACATTCGCCTAATTTTCAATTCTTTGCCACCACAAATAGGGCTGCTATGAATATTTTTGTACAAGTGATGTCTTTACCCTTTTTCATCATCTCTTCAGATTATAGACCCAGTAGTGGTATGCCTGGATCAAAGGGTATTCACATTTTTGTTGCCCTTTAGGCAAAATTCCCCAGAAAAGTTGGATAAGTTCAAAGCTCCAATAGCAATTCATTAGTGTTCCAAATTTCCCACATCCCTTGCAAAATTGATCATTGAACTTTCTGGTCATATTGACCTGTCTGAGAGGTGTGAAGGGACCTCAGAAATGCTTTAATTTGTATTTCTCTAATAATTAGTGATTTAGATCAATCGATTTCCTCATCTGTAAATTGCCTTTGCATATCCTGGGATCATTTTTCAATTATGGAATGGCTTGATAGTTTTTTAATTTGACTTAGTCCTCTGTATGTTTTAGAAATAAGTTCTTTGTCAGAAATACAAGTTGTAAAAACTGTTTCCCAATTTACTACATTTCTTTGACCTTGGTAACAGTGGTTTTGTCTGTGCAAAAGCTTTTTAATTTAATGTAATCAAAATTATCTAGTTTGTTTTTAATGATGTTCTCTATCTCTTCCTTGCTCACAAACTGCTTCCTTTTCCATAGATCTGATAGGTAAACTATTCCTTGATTTCTTAGTTTGCTTACACTATACTTATACTTATCTTGGTGTAGAGTAGGAGATGTGTTGGTCTAATTCAAGTTCCTGCCATACTAACTTCTATTTTCACAAAAGTTTTTTTCAGAGAGTGTTTTTTTTCCCCAGAAACTAGACATTTTGGATTAATCAAGTAGCAGATTACTATAATCATTTCCTGCTATTGCACATAGTCTATTCCACTGATCCATTACAATATTTCTTAGCCAATACCAGTTTTAATGACTGATGCTTTACAATATAATTTAAGAGCATGTAGTGCTAAGCCACCTTCTTTTTCATTTTTTTATTAAATCTCTGAAATTCTTGAGGAGGAAATTAAAGTAATAATTCAGAATTATTTTGCCAAAATCTTGGCCAAAAAATTTGATAATTTAAGTGAAATGGATGAATATTGACATGAATATAAGTTGCCCAGATTAAATGAAGAGGGAGTTAAATACCCAAATAACCCTATCTCACATAAAGAAAATTCAACAAACCATTATTGAACTCCCTAAGAAAAACTCTCCAGGGTCAGAAGGAATCACATGTGAATTCTATCAAACATTTAAGGAACAATCGTTCCAATTCTGTATGAATTCTTTGGAAAAATAAGTGAAGACAGAAGTCCGCATAACTCTTTCTTTGACATCAATATGGTGCTGATACCTAAACCAGGAAGAGATAAAACAGAGAAAGAAAATTGCAGATGTATCTCCCTGATGAATATAGATGCTAAAATATTAAATAGTATCTTAGCAAATTACAACAAGTTCTCACTAGGACAATACCTTATGATCAAGTAGAATTTATCCCAGGAATGCAGGGTTGGTTCATTATTAGGAAAACTGTCAGTATATGTAATTATATAAATAATAATGCTATCATAATTCACATCATTGTATCAGTAGATGCTGAAAAAACTTTTGACAAAATACAACATCCATTCCTACTAAAAACACCAGAGAGTTTAGAAATAAATGTATTGTTCCTTAAAATAATAAGCAGTATTTATGTGAAACCAACAACAAGCATTGTATGTAGTGTGAATAGACTAGAGGCATTCCAAATAAGATCGGGGTGAAACAAGGATGTCCATTATCACCACTACTATTCAATATTTTATTATAAATGTTAACTTCAGAAATAAGAGAAGAAAAAGAAATTAAAGGAATTAGAACTGGGAAGGAAGAGACAAAACTCTCACTCTCTGCAGATGACATGACAGTATACCTAGAGAATTCCAAAAGATCATCTAAAACACTATTAGAAATAATTAGCAACTTTAGTCAAGTTTCAGGATCTAAAATAAACTCTCATGAATCCTCAACATTTCTATGTATGACTAGCAAGATGAAACAGAAAGAGCTAGAAAAAGAAATCTCATTCAAAGTAAATTCAGACAATATAAAATGCGTGGTTGTCTACCTGCCAAGGCAGACTTAGAAACTTTTTGAAAACAATTACAAAACACTTGTCACACAAAAATATGTATGTACAATGTGAAACTAATTGTTTAATGCTTAGAGGAGGGAGAAGATGGAAGGAAATAGTGTAACTTTAAAATATATTTGTGCATAATGATGAAAATATAAATAAAAAGAGAAACCAAAAATATTGAGGGTTTGAAGAAAATTAAATTGATGAGACATCATGCTAAAATTGAAGAAAATGAAAATGAAGAGAAATCATGCCAAAATTTGTAGGATGTAGTCGATGCATATTAAGGGAAATTTTGTTTCTCTAAATGCTTAGTTGAATGAAATAGAGAAAGGGAAAGAAATGGAATTGCATATACTAGAAAAAAAGATGAAGAAAATCAAATTACATCCCAATTAAGTAATGATTTAGAAATTCTAAAGATCAAAGGAAAAATTAAACTGAGAATAAAAATATTCAATTATTAAATAAATTAAAGCACAAAATTAAAAGAAAAGAACTTTTGTATAATTTGATTTTTTAAAAAGTAATCAAGCCATGAATTGTAAAAATGAAAAAGTTGAAATCACTATTATTGTGGAAGAAATTTCCATAATCATTCAGAGCTATTTTGTCCAAATGTATGCCAAAAAATCTATCAAAATAAGTGAAATGCATTAATATTAATTAAAAATATAAATTTCCCAGGGTAACAGTGGAGGAAGCAAAATATTTAAATCACAACTATTTGGAAAAAATAATTGAGCAAATGATCATAAAATAACATGAGAAAAAGTCACCAGGGTCATGTTACCAACATGTGATAACACCAAAATCAGGAAGAAGCAAAACAGATAAAGAAAATTATAGATCAATATTCCTAATGAATATTGATGCAAAAAATTAACAAAGAAAATAGTAAGTTATTACTAGAATAAAATATCAAGATTAGGTGGAATGTATACAAGGCATGCAGGGATGGTTCAATATTTGGAAATAATCAACATAATTGACAATATTAATGACAAAAGTAATAAAAATTTATGATTATCTCAGATGACAAAAAGTGTTTGACAAAATATTATATCCATTATTATTAAAAGAAGTAGGGAGTATTGGAATAATATATTCTTAATTAAAAGTGCATTACCTACCTAAAGTCATCAACAAATATTATATGTAAATGGCATAATCTAGCAGCATTTCATATTAGATAAAGGAAAAAACAAGGATGGCTATTATCACCAATATTATTCAATATTTTATTAGAAATGTTAGCTTTAGTAATAAGAAAAGGTAAAAATATTGAAGGAATTAGAGTAGGCAAAGAGACAAACATTTCACTCATTGCATGTAATATTTTGCTATACCAGAGAATGCTAGTAAATCAATTAAAAAACATTCTTGAAACAATTAGCAACATTAGCAAAGTAACAAGATAAAAAATAAACCCACCTAAATATTAAACATTCCTATAAATGACCAATAAAGCTCAATAGCAAGAAAGAGAAATTCCATTTAAAGTAATTGTAGCCAATATAAATTACTAGGTAATCTAAGTTCCATGTAAAACCCAGAAAATATATGAACACCATTTAAAAACACATTTGACACAATTAAAATCATAACAAACTTTTGGGAAATTTTCAATTGTTCATGATTAGACAGAGCTAACATAATTATAAATGATAATTCTACTTAATCTGATACTAATTAAACCACCAAAAAAACTATTCTACAGAGCTAGAAAAATAAACACACAATTCAGAGAAATAAAAATGTCAAGTATTAATGCAAAAAATGCAAAAGAAAGTTGCCTAATCATACCAGTTCTAAAAATGTACAATCAGAACTGTCTGATACTAACAAAGGAATTTTGATTACACACAAAAGAAACAGTAGTAAATCACTCTTGTAATTGAATATTTGAAAAGAACCCAGACTGCAGCTTCTATGATAACAACTTACCCTTTAACAAAAACTGCTATGTGTATGCATATTGTTGAATGTTGAAAAACATTAATTACATGTATTTGGAAAAATGAAATAACAATTAAGAACTGTTATGATTATTGGATAATAGTATTGAAATATAGACCCACATTGCATACCAGATAGATACAAAAAAAATCCAAATAGGTACAGGATTCAAACATAAAGGGTGACAACATAGATCAATTAAAAGAAAAAATAATAATCCGTCAGAATTATTAACAAAGGAGAAGTTTAAGATCAAACAAGAGACAAAGACCATTATAAATATCAAAATGGATAATTTTGAATTCATTAAATTAAAAAGGTTTTGTAGAAATAAAACCACTGTAGGCAAGAATAGAAGGAATGCAGAAAGCTTGGAAACAATTTTTGATAAGATATTCATTTCTAAAATATATGGAAAATTGAATCAAAACTGAGATCACAAGTCATTCTTCAACTAAAAGGAAATGAAAATCAGTTAAGAGATAGATAAATTGAAGGTATTTATAGTCATATGTAAACATCCTCCAAATAATTATTGATTAGAGAGATACAAATGAAAACAACTCTGAGGTACCACCTCATACCTATCAGATTGACTAAGCTGACAAAAAAGGAAAATGAACAATGATGAAGAGGATGTGGGAATTTTGGGACACCAATGCACTATTGGAGTAGTTGTGAATTTTTGACACATGCTGGAGAGTAATTTGGAACCATTCCCAAAGGACAATATAACTGTCCATATCCTTTGATCCAACAATACCATTAATAGGTCTTTATCCAAAAGGGATTATAAAAAAAAGTAAAAATTCCCATATGTTCAAAAATATATTCATGGCAGTGCTTTTTGTTATGGAAAGTAATTGGAAATTGAGGGGATGCCTATCAATTAGGGAATGACTGGATCAAGTTATGGTATATGAATGTTATGGAGTACTAGTATTCCATAAGAAATCATGAATGACCAAACATCAGAAAAGTATGGAAAGACTTGAATAAGGTGATGCTAAATGAAGTGAGCATAACCAAGACAATATTGTAAACATTTAAAAATGATATTGTTTATCTTAATTATTGGGATAGTTAGGTTGCACAGTAGAAAGAGCACTAACTTTGGAGACAGGAGAAGAATTTGATTCTGGATTCAGACATACTTATCTCCGTGACCTTGGGCAAGTCACTTAAGCCCAATAGCCTCATGATTCATTTCTGGCCATTGGTCTAGATGACACTGAAAGATAAAGTGAAGTTGGTACAGTCATCCCCCTCATTCGACTCTAATTCATGTGCTTGTAATGGCTTCAACTCCCTGAAGTCACAGGCTTCATCAAGAATGAAGAATAAATATCAATATCATCAACACTGACATGAACAGCTTTGGATGCCGTTCTTCTCAGCAGTTCAGTTATCAAGGTCAATCCTATGAGAGCTGTTGTGGAAAAAGTCATCCACATCCAGAAAAAAAATATTATGTCTGAATTCAGATGAAAGCATTCTATGACCAATTTTTAAATCTTCTTTTATGCTTTTACTTTCTTTCTCATTAATTTTTTTGAGATCTAATTCCTCTTTCAGAATATGACTAATATGAAAATATGTGAAAGATAATTGTATATACACAAATTTTGCCATGTTGTTCACCACCATGGAGAGGGATAGAAGAAGTATAGTGGTAGGAAAAAATGTGGAACTCTTAAATTTGCAAATGGTTAAATGCTATAAACTACCTTTGAATATAATTAGAAAAATAAAATTAGATTTAAAAGAAATATTTTTTAAATTGAGATATAGCATTTACTTTGACCAGGCCAAGTTTATATAACAAAAATCACAATTATTTTCAAGTTAATTGCTATTCGGTGCCATACTAATCAAACTACCAAAATTATTTTATATAGAGAGAATAAATAGTAACAAAATTCATCTGGAGGAACAAAAGATCAAAAATATCAAGGGAACTCATTAAAAATAATGCAAAGGAAGGTGACCCAACTGGACCAGATCTAATATTATGTTATAATGTGCCAATTGTCAAAACTGTCTACTACTGGCTAAGAAATAGTGAAGTGGATCTCTGGAATAGATTTGGTACAAAAGAAGCAGTAGTACATTACTTTAGTAATCTACTGTTTGATAAACCCACACAGTAACTTCTATAATAAAACCTCATTATTTGACAAAAACTGCAGGGGAAAATTGGAAAAGAGTATGGCAAAAACCTATATATAGAATCATATCTCTCTGATACCTTATTATAAATTAAGGTCAAAATGGGACAGGATTCATAAATAAAGGGCAATATCATAGGTCTGTTAGTAAAACAAGAAATAGTTCATCTGTGGGATCTATGGAGAAGGGAGAAGCATATGACCAAGCAAGAGATGGAGAACATTATAAATTGTAAAATAGATGATTTCAACTATATTAAATTGAAAAGTTTTTGCTCAAACAAAACAAATGTAGCCAAGATTAGAAGGAATGTAGAAAGTTGGGAAATAATTATCACTACTGTTGTTTCTGAATAAGGATTCATTTCTAAAATAGAGAACTTGGTCAAATTTAAATAAATTAAAGTCATCCTCCAATTTATAAATGATCAAAAGTTTTGCACTGGCAGTTTTCAGATAAAAAATTAAGTTATCTATTATCCTATGGATAAAGTGCTTTAAATCATTATTAATTTGAGAAATGCAAATTAAATAAACCTCAGGTACTATCTCATACCTAACAGATTGACTAACATGACAATAAAAAAGAAAATAACCCATGTTGGGGAGTTTATGGAATACCTAGGACACTATTACCATGTTATTCATGTTGTGAACTCATCCACCCATTCTAGAGAGCAATTTGGAACTAGGTCCTAAGATCAGTAAAGATGTGCAGACCCTTTGTTTCAGTTATATCATTATTAGGACTACAGTCTATTGATATCATAAAAAGGGGGGAAATCCACTTATAGAAAATTATTTAGAGCAGCTTCTTTTGTAGTGAAATGAATTGGAAATTGAGCGAATGCCCATCAACTGTGGAATGTTTGAACAAGTTATGAAACATGAATATGATGGAGTATTATTGTTCTTTATGAAATCTTCAGTAGTTGGATTTTAGAAAAGCCTGGAAATACTTGCATGAACTGATGCTGAATGAAATGAGAAAAACCAGTATTATCAGCAACATTGTGAGATAATCAACTATGATGGACAGAACTCCTACTAGCAATTCAGCTATCAAGGGAAATTCTGAAAGACTTATTTTAGAAAATGCCATTCAGATCCAGGATTAGGGGGGCAAATTTATGGAATCTAAACACAGAGACAAGCATTCTATATTCACTTTTCAATACTTTTGTTTTTTTATCATATTTTTATTTTATTAACCCCTTAGTTCTAATTCTTCTTTCACAACATGACAAATATGATTATTTGTTAAACATGATTGTATTTGTACAACCTTTATCAGATTGTATGCTGCCATGGAAAAAGGGGAATAAGCAGAGTATGATAGAACAATGTAGAACCCCAAAATTTGCAAAAGTATAGATGTTGAAAACTAGCTTTACATATATTTGGAAAATATCAAATTACAAGCTAAAAGAATGGATGGAAAAATTAGGAAAGTGGAAAAGGTTGGATATGAATATTGTTCTCATCAAAACTGGCTTAGTTGAGTTTAGAAATTTTTCTTACCTAACAGAAAATTAGAAAGGAAGGAAATTACTGAAGGAGATGAGTGAGGAAGCGATAAAAGCTAGGGCGATTTGGAAGAGGTAAAAGTCAGAAGTAAGTCACTTTTGAGAATAGACAGCTTAAAAGGAGAGACATAGTGAACTATAAAAGTGAAATTGAATGGAGGGAAATCCTAAATTGGTAATCATTACCATATTTTTTCTGACAAAGATATTATATCTTAAACATACAAAAATAAATGAAATTCATAGCAATAAGAGACATTCCTCAACTGTCAAGAGCTAAGAAAAGTAAGATTTCAGACAAAATAATAAAATCTATCTAAATCATATGAAAAAGTGCTTTAAATCACTATTGAAGAAATACAGATTAGAACAAATCTGAGGCACTAACTCAAAGTTGTCACATTGAATAACATAGCAGAAAAGAAAAATGACAGATATTAGATGACATTGAAAAATTAAAACAATAATAAACTATTGGTGATATATGATGCTATATGATGATTCAGCACTTGCTGGATAGCAATTCTGAACTATGTGCAAAGAGTTCTAAAGTTATCCATGGCCTTTGACCAAGTAATATCACTACTTGTATTCAAAAGAAATAAACAACTAAAAGAAAAAGAGCATTTTTGTACAAAATATTAATTTCAATTTCTTTTGTAGTAGACAAGAATTGGATATTGAGGGAATGTCCATCAGTTGGGTAATGACTGAACAAGCTAATGTATATGGCTTTTATGGAATACTATTGGCCTGTAAGAAATGGTAAGCAGACTTTTGTCAGTTGGACAACAGTGCTACTGTGTTTGCAGACTGTGCTCCTTTCCAATCTGGAACTTAGTTTCTCTATCACTGCTTCCCCAGTCACCTCTTCCTCACCACCACAATGTTCTTCAGAGATCTCAAGACACGGATGGATCTGCAGAAAAACTCAACAACGGGGCAGCTAGGTGGTGCAGTGGATAAAGCACCGGCCCTGGAGTCAGGAGTACCTGGGTTCAAATCTGGTCTCAGACACTTAATAATTACATAGCTGTGTGGCCTTGGGCAATCTACTTAACCCCATTTGCCTTAGAAAAACAAACAAACAAACAAACAAATAAAAAAACTTCCGGATTGATAAGAATTACACTAACATGTATATGTATATATACATATACATATATATGTATATATATATATATATATACACACACATGCACATGCATATATACATACATACAATATGCCATCCCAGGTTTTTGAAGCAGTCTCACATTCTGCTGGTATAATCACATTAAAACCTATGAGGAGCAAAAGGCAAGCTTGCCAGGAATAAAGAAGACTTTGGGAAAGTAGCGTTCTGCTAATGTAGAAGATACCATCAGAAATGGAGCTACAGAAATAATGACACCATTGATCTCTTTAGGTCTGATGAGGAGGAGAAAAGTGAAGAAAACCTTAAGAAAAGAAGAAGTATGAATCATATTTTTTTAAAAAATGCAATTTTTGCTGTCTTCCTTCTTACTGAATATAAAACATTGAGATGATGATATAGCACAGTTTGAAAAATGCATCAGAAACTTTTCAGCAGATAGATAGATTGGTTTGGGAAGCTCCTAAACTTCTTCCAGTGGGATATAATATCAAGAAGCTGAAAATACAGTGTTTGATTGAAGATGATATAGTTGGGACAGATATGATAGAGGGAACAGATAACTACTTTTGAAAATTATGTGTAATCCCTGGATGTTGCTGAATTGTATAAGATCTAAAGTCTACTATCCTCAAAAATTGGATTTAAATAAATAATATTTTCAAGCATGGATAAAAAAAAGAAATGATGATCAGGAAGGTGGAATAAAATCAATGACTCACCTGAGTTCTCCTAAAACCCTTCCAAATACATTTAAATCATGACTCTAAATAGATTTTACAGTGGCAGAACCCACAAAAGGATGGTCTGAACCAATTTTTCAACCTAAGACAGTTTAGCAGGTTGGCAGGAAAGGTTTGTTGCACCAAGGTGAAAAGGAATATCAGTTTAGTATAAGCCATTCTAGCACATGCCTGGCCCCAGCAAACGAAAAGCAGATCTTGGGTGATTGAAATAGTGGCAGAAGTGGTAGTTTCTAGATCTCTCACCTCACAGCTGTAAAGGACAACTTAGAAAGTTGTTGGAGAGACCTTCACATCTGCATGTGAATGGAGCATAGATTAGCAGAGGTTGAACCAGTGCAGACCCTACACCAGCAAACAGAAGCAAGTAGTATGATACACTGAATCAACAGTGACAGAAACTGCTTCCAGAAATCTCAGTCCACAGATGATAAGGAGATAGAATATCTTGTCAGAAAGAGATTGTAGGGGGTGGCTAGGTGGTGCAGTAGACAGAGCACCGGCCTTGGAGTCAGGAGTACCTTGGTTCAAATCTGACCTCAGACACTTAATAATTTCCTAGCCTTGTGTCCTTGGGCAAGCCACTTAACCCCATTTCCCTGAAAAATCTAAAAAGAAAGAGATTGTAGGAGTCTCTTTGCAGGCACTGAGGCTCAGGATTCTGTTGCTTTGTCAATGTTTAGTTCCTAGTGACAGCCTTTGGTGGCAGTCCTAGGACAAGTAAGGAGGAGCACAAACATTCTAGCGCTTGTGGCAACAGTGGAACAGATGCAGTGCAAAAACGATTGCTTGTATTGTCTCATAGACCAAACCATAAGTCAACAGAGGAGAAAACATACCTCTCCTTAGGTTATGATATCTTGGAAGAATGGAAATTTATAGGTCCCTAAAAGTAACTCTGGAACCAACTTCACAAGACCTCTGAAGTTTGGGGCAGTATGCTGCAAAGAGTTAAAGATTAAGTAATAGGCTGGGAAAATGAGCAAAAAACATAGAAAAAAATCTGACCAAGGAAGATTTTCATATTATTTTGCTAATATGACTGAATGATAACTCAATGGCAGAAACCTCATGAGATTCCTGAATCTATCTAACCTTTTAGAACTTCCTGACAAATACCTACATCAAAAACTGAGAAGAAAAGACTAAGTTTTGTTGCATATTTCCTATATTAGTGTTTTTTTTCCACATGAAGAATTGATACAACAAGTGTAAATAGAACTATTTAAGTTTTTCTGAAACATAGAGATCTTTCTGCTTCTTAGAAGGTGACTTCCAGGCAGTCACAGACTTTAAAATATAGCTGGGCAAATAGATATTATAGATTTAACTCAGCAGCTTAAAATCCATCAGCCTAGGTAATTCCCACATCCCTTTACAGTCCATTAAATACTCTATTTTTTAATTGAAGTTATAATATTTATTTGCTCATTCTCACCTGTTTTGGTATGCTACATTTCTTCAGTAATTTCTCTAGTGATTTGTGCTTGGATTAGACTTTTCCTTCCATTATCTTCTATTTAATTGTCCCCTATCTTAGAGGAATGTTCCGTGACCATTTGAAGTTGATTTTCCACAATTTTAAATCAAATTTCCTTTAAAAATGTTGTAACAATGAACTCTCTTATCATTTCCTCATTGAGGCAGAAAAGTATAATTGAGCATGTACGCCATTATTACTCATCTGGGTACCTGAGTTCAATTCTGTACTCAACCAATTGCTTCCTGTGTGACCTTAGAGAAATCACTTTTCTCTCTGCAACCTCAGTTTCTTTGAGTGCAAAATTGAGATAATATTATCTGTATTATGGTATTCATTTCTTCTGGGATGAAAATGCTTTAGAAAAATTAAAGTATTGTATAAATATAAATTATTAAGTTTCACAGACCAACTCATTTTCCATCTTTGCTTAATGGAAGAGGCAGAAATAACACAGTGCAAGTTACTGTATTCAGTGAGTGATCACATTCATAAGTTAGAAGTTTGAAAATTTATTTATCCTTATTTTAAAGAATGAAATGTATCTAATTTAGTCATCTCTCTCTATTATCTTTCTTTCTTTCTTTCTATCTATCTCTGTCTAATCTATCATCTATCTATCTATCATCTATCTATCTATCTATCTATCTATCTATCTATCTATCTATCTATCTATCTATCTACCACTAGCTAATGAAAGATTCATTCTCTTTCATAGTATGTTTCAAATAATAGTATTATGTGTTAGATGAAAAAATACACACAGCTTTGATAATGAAACTGATTTTTAATGTAGGGTCCCAAACAATAACTGAAGAGAATGTCCTCAATTTCAGATATTGTAATCTTTCCTTTGACTTTCAGTGTTTTGTCAATACTATTAATTTTATTTTGTAAGTATTAATTTTACAATAAAGATAAGCTATCAAGGCAAGGAAGTGAGCTTTAAATCTAGAAGACAATTTCTGTAGGTTGATTTATCATGGTCTATATCATGAAATTCCAACTTTTAAGCCTTTCAGTCTGTATCATGCATAAAAATCTTGCCAAAGACTGCATATAGAATTTAATATTTATTTATAATTACAATGTATACTGTATTACAAATGAATAAAATAATAAAATGTAATAATGCCACATAAATGGGCTTTGTGGATCACATACAGTACATCGGCCACAGCTTGGACATATCTACTACATAAATATAAGGATTAGATTATGAGTCTGGTGAAAGATTATATACCTATCATGTGACAACCAGTATAGTTTCTTCACTCAGAAATCTAGAGATAGTAACGAATTTAGGGAATATGGGGATATGTTATATTCTACTCATTTTTCAACTTGTTGTATTACTTTTGAATTCCTCTTATTTCACCAAATAAATTATTATAAGGAATTTATTATTATATTTCAATTAAAATGAATTATGATAGCAGTAGTCATATTGGGAAACTTCACCTGAAAATTGGAATAAGCCTGAAAACTCATGCATCATCACCACCCAATTGCCCCTTTGATGGGAGAGCAGAAAAGTGAATTATAAAAAATCTTTGTAAATATGGAAGGATCTAACATAATCATCTCCTTATCTATTTGGTGTACTACTTTTGCAATTAGTTAGCATCACAATAAAAATAAATAAAAAAATCTTTCACATTTCTAATTACTTGCTTTTTAAACTTTGTATGTGCCCCCCCCCCAAGTTTGCAGTCTTTTTGAGAAGGTAGTGTCTTCCTTTTTTTTGCATTTTTGCATCATGTGTGTATATAGTACAGACTTCCAGACAAGATGGCTGAGGGGAGACAGGCACTGTATTAAGTATTCCTAGTCCCCCCTCAAAAATAACATGAAAGAAGCCTCTTAACAGAAATTTGATCAACAAAACCCAGAAATAAAAGCTAGGAGACATGATCTGTTTCAGGAGACAACAGGTGAACCCAGAGAGGAGAACACAGGGTCAGTGCAGAGACTGCAGATGGGGGAAGCCAGAGTACTCGTCTCAGCCTCAGGGGCTTTGGTGAATAGCAGTTCAGCCACAGAATCTTTGGCCAGGATTAGGGGAGCTCTGGTGAGCCCCAGGTCTGGAAGGTTTAATTCCAACATAGAGAATCACAGAGCATGCCTGTGACCAGCAGGGCAAGTAACCTGAGCTTCCTACTTTCAGCAGAGCTTTCTTCTCAGAACCAACTGTAATGTTCCCCCCCCCAACCCCCTCAAGCTCAGGTGTGGGCAGCAGAGTTCACTCAGTTGAAAGGGAGATTAGCTCCCTCTCCCAGATCCCAGCCCATTGCTCAAGGTCAACTCAGACCTGGCTGCTGAGGGTCTCAAACACCCCAGAGAAAGCAACCAGAACCCCTGCTGACTGGCCCTTGGAATCACTAAGCCAAGTGAACAAAACATTCAGGGTTTTCAAAAGCAAACTTCCGAGAGCCACCCTTCCCCAACACAGGATACTAGGAAGATGAAGAAAGGCCAGTGATGGGCCCATGGAGAAATACTTAGAAAAAAATAGATTCTAACCCAGAAAGAACTAGCACTTGTGCGGACAATATGAATTGGTCTACAGGACTGAAAGACTTCCTTGAAGAAATCATGAAGGAATTTAAAAATTAACTGGAAAAATTGGAAAAAGAAACTCAAGAGAAAATTAACATATTGTAAGAGAAAATTAACATCTCACAACAAGAAAACAAATTCTTGGAAAATACAATTGGACAAATAAAAAATGTTATATCTTTGGGTGCATACATATTTAGTAGTGAAATTACTTTTTCATCTATGATACCTTATAGGAGGATATAGTTTCCTTCCTTATTTCTTTTAAGAGATTTTGGGTCTTAAATCATCCAACCTTTCTGGAGGGAAATTTGGAACTATGCCCAAAGGGCAACAAAAATAAGCATCTCCTTTGATCCAGCAATACCACTACTGGGTCTATACCCTGAAGAGATGATGAAAAAAAGGGTAAAAACATCACTTGTACAAAAAATATTCATAGCAGCCCAGTTTGTGGTGGGAAAGAATTGGAAATCAAGTAAATGTCCTTCAATTGGGGAATGGCTTAGCAAACTGTGGTAGATATATATCATGGAACACTATTGTTCTATTAGAAATCAGGACAGACAGGAATTCAAGGAAGCCTGGAGGAATTTGCATGAACCTATGCTGAATGAGATGAGCAGAATCAGAAAAACACTGTACACCCTAACAGCAGTCTGGGGGTGATGATCAACCTTAATGAAATTGCTCATTCCATTAGTGCAACAATCAGGGATAATTTCGGGCTGTCCAATAAGCAATACCATCTGTATCCAGATAAAGACATGTGGAGTTTAAGCAAAGTTCAAGGACTATTCCCTTTAATTTAGAAAAAAATCAGATATCTTATTGTCTGATATTTTTATCTCTTATACGTTTTGTTTCTTCCTTAAGGATATGATTTCTCTCTCATCACACTCAGTTCGGATGAATGTACAACATGGAACCAAAATAAATACTGATAAAATGCTTTCAGGAGGGTGGGGGGAGGGAAGTAAGTCTGGGGGAAAAATTGTAAATCTCAAATAAAATCTTTAATAAAAAAAGAGATATTGGGTCTTATGTACCTCTTAATGTAATGAAATTTACCACATTCATTCTCTTCCATCCTCTTGCCTCCTTACTTTGCCCCTTTTTAAGGAGGTATTGTTTTTAAATCATTCTATCTGAGTCACAGAAAAGTCATGAGTGTCTATCATTTGTAGCTAAATATAATCTCTATCTAACAGAGTTACAATTCTCAAGAGTTATTAGAGTCTTTTCCCAGATAGGGGTATAGCCAGTTTCATTTTATTGGATAACAATCTCATGGATAAATCTATGAGTGACCATCATTTCTGTCTAAGAATATTCACTCTAATAGAATGACAATTCTCAAGTGTCATGACAAACTTTCTCCCAGGTGGGGATATAGGCAGTTTCATCTTATTGGAGAGCAGTATTTTGTTGTTTTTTTTTTTTTTTTTTTCCTTTTTATGTGTCTCTTTAACCTCCTATTTGATGTCCAAATTTTCTATTTAGCTCTGGTCTTTTCATGAGGAAATGTTGAAAGTCTCCCATTTCATTAAATGTCCATCTTTTTCCCGGGGGAAAAGGTTCAGCTTTGCTGGATAGTGGATTTTTGGTTGAATTCCAAGTTCCTTTACTCTTTGGAATATCTCATTCATGATCCTTTAATCCTGGAATGTTGATGAAGCCAAATCCTGCATAATCCTTACTGTGGCTTCTTTGTACTTAAATTGTTTCTTTCTGACTGCTTGCAGGATTTTCTCTTTTATCTGATAGTTCTGGAATTTGGCCACAACATTCCTTGGTGTTTTCATTTTAGGATCTCTTTCAGGAGGGGATAGATTTATACTTTCAATAACTATTTTGTCCTCTGGTTGCATGATATCATGGCAACTTTTCATCACTAAATCTTGTATTATTAAGTCCAGTCCTTTTTTCTCATCAATGTTTTCAGGGAGAGCTATAATTCTCATTTGGTCCCTTCTTGATCTATTCTTGATGGCAATGGTTTTCCTGATGAGATGTTTAACATTTTCTTCTATTTTTTCAATCTTTTGGTTTTGTTTAACAAAATCTTGTTTTCTCATGAAGTTATTAGTTTCCACAGATTCCATTCATTTTTTAGAGAAGAATTTTCTTCATTTACCTTTTGCAACTACTTTACCAATTCATGAAATCTATTTCTGAAGGAGTTTTCCATTTGCCCAAGTGTAGTTTTGAGATAATTATTTTCTTTTTTCATTTGTCCAAATGAGGATCTGAGACAATTATTCTCATTTTGTGTTTGTCCAATTGCATTTTCCAAAGATTTGTTTTTTTTTTTTGGTGTGAGATGATATATTTTGCTCCAACCTTTTACCTTTACTCTATTTATATCTCTCTGCTTCAGATGAGTTTCTTGTAAGCGGTTTTTAAACCACTCCACTATTTGCTTACTTTTTAAGGGAGTGTTCATCCCTTTCACTTTCAAATTTCTAATTATAAGTATTTATTGCCCTTTAAGTTATCTTCCCTCTGTTAGTATTTCCCCCCTTTTTCCCTTTATTCATATTCCCCAGTATTTTGATTCTGAATACTGCCACCTTCAGTGTATTTGCTCTCCTACATCAACCCCCTCCCCTTTCTTT
The DNA here is from genome assembly GCF_037893015.1 of Macrotis lagotis. Lineage (NCBI taxonomy): Eukaryota > Metazoa > Chordata > Mammalia > Peramelemorphia > Peramelidae > Macrotis > Macrotis lagotis. The sequence continues at coordinate 76,866,173 of NC_133658.1, read as the reverse complement.
CCCCTTTCCCTTTGCCCCTTCTTCCTTCCCTTCCTTCTGTTATTTTCCATATTTCTTCCCCCTTCCCTGTCCATCCTCTCTACTTTCCCCCTTTTAATCCTTGAAAGATAAGATAAGTTTCTTAACTTAACTGGGTGGGTGTAAGTTAACTTAAAACCAAGTCTGATGAGAAGAAGTTTCAGGTGATTCTCACCTCCTCCCTTCTTCACCTCTATTACTATAGGTCTTTTGTACCTCTTGATGTAATGAGATTTACCCCATTCAGTCTCCTCGATCCTCCCATATCCTTACTGTCCCCCTTTTAAAGGACGTATTGTTTTTAAATCATTCTAAGTCACAGAAAAGTCATGAGTGTCCATCACTTCTGGCTAAGTATATTCTCTACAACAGAGTTACAATTCTGAAGAGTTATGAGAATCTTTCTCCTAGCTGTGCATATAGAAAGTTTCATCTTATTAGATAGCAGATTTTATTTTCTTTACCCTCCCTTTTTTACCTTTTCATACATCTCTTGCACCTCCTGTTTAATGTCCAAATTTTCTACTTAGCTCTGGTCTTTTCATCAGGAAATGTTGGAAGACTTCCATTTTCTTAAATGTCCTTCTTTTCCCCTGGAAGACAAGGCTAAGCTTTTGCTGGATAGTGGATTCTTGACTGCATTCCAAGCTCCATTGCTCTTCAGAATATCTAAGTCCAGGCCTTTCCATTGATGCAGCCAAATCCTGTATAATCTTTAGTGTGACACTTTGGTATTTAAATTGTTTCTTTCTGGCTGCTTGCAGGATTTTCCCTTTTATCTGATAGTACTGTAATTTGGTCACAACATTCCTTGGCATTATTATTTGGGGATCTCTTTCATGAGGGGTTCAATTTTTTTCTTTCAATAGCTATGTTGTCATCTGATTCCATGATATCAGGGCAGTCACTAAATCCTTTCATATTAAGTCCAGCCTTTTTTTCCTCTTCAATATTCTCATGAAGACCTATAATTCTCATGTTGTCCCTCACTGATCTATTCTTGAGGTCAGTGGTTTTGCTGATGTGGTATTTTACATTTTCTTTTATTTTTTAAATCTTTTTCTTTTGTTTAATAAAATCTTGTTTTCTCATAAAATCATTAGTTTCCACCGATTCCATCCTTTTTTTAGGGAAGAATTTTCTTCATTTAACTTTTGAAACTCCTATTCCAGTTGGTCAATTCCATTTTTGATGGCGTTTCCCTTTTGCCCTAGTGTAGTTTTCAGAGAATTATTTTCTTTTTGCATTTGCCTAATTGAAGATCTGAGAGAATTCTCATTTTTTATTTGTCCAATTGTATTTTCCAAGAATTTGTTTTCTTGTTGTGAGATGTTAATTTTCTCTTACAATATGTTAATTTTCTCTTGAGTTTCTTTTTCCAATTTTTCCAGTTAATTTTTAAATTCCTTCATGATTTCTTCAAGGAAGTCTTTCAGTCCTGTAGACCAATTCATATTGTCCGCACAAGTGCTAGTTCTTTCTGGGTTAGAATCTATTTTTTTCTAAGTATTTCTCCATGGGCCCATCACTGGCCTTTCTTCATCTTCCTAGTATCCTGTGTTGGGGAAGGGTGGCTCTCGGAAGTTTGCTTTTGAAAACCCTGAATGTTTTGTTCACTTGGCTTAGTGATTCCAAGGGCCAGTCAGCAGGGGTTCTGGTTGCTTTCTCTGGGGTGTTTAAGACCCTCAGCAGCCAGGTCTGAGTTGACCTTGAGCAATGGGCTGGGATCTGGGAGAAGGAGCTAATCTCCCTTTCAACTGAGTGAACTCTGCTGCCCACACCTGAGCTTGAGGGGGTTGGGGGAGGGAACATTACAGTTGGTTCTGAGAAGAAAGCTCTGCTGAAAGTAGGAAGCTCAGGTTACTTGCCCTGCTGGTTACAGGCATGCTCTGTGATTCTCTATGTTGGAATTAAACCTTCCAGACCTGGGGCTCACCAGAGCTCCCCTAATCCTGGCCAAAGATTCTGTGGCTGAACTGCTATTCACCAAAGCCCCTGAGGCTGAGACGAGTACTCTGGCTTCCCCCATCTGCAGTCTCTGCACTGACCCTGTGTTCTCCTCTCTGGGTTCACCTGTTGTCTCCTGAAACAGATCATGTCTCCTAGCTTTTATTTCTGGGTTTTGTTGATCAAATTTCTGTTAAGAGGCTTCTTTCATGTTATTTTTGAGGGGGGACTAGGAATACTTAATACAGTGCCTGTCTCCTCTCAGCCATCTTGTCTGGAAGTCTGTACTATATACACACATGATGCAAAAATGCAAAAAAAGGAAGACACTACCTTCTCAAAAAGACTGCAAACTTGGGGGGGGGGGGGCACATACAAAGTTTAAATGAAATTTCCTTAGAAAATTTAAAAGGATATAGGGAGGGAGCCAAGATGGTAGTGTGGGGCAGGAATTCCCAAAAACCTTCAAGAGCTGTCAAATTATTAGTCTAGGAAAAATTTAGAGGGGCAGAATCCACAAACATTCTGAGTGATGCAATTTCTCAGTCCAAGACAACTGAGATGATCTGTGGGAAAGATCTGTTTCACTGGAATCAGGGACTGGAAAGAACCACAGTGCAGCTGGAGCATCACAGAGCCGAGTCAGGGCCAGCCAGCTCCAGCCTTCCAGGAATAGTCTGAAGGGTGCCTGGATCCCCAGAGGCAACTGAGACCCTGACAGCAGTGGGTGCTTTTCAGATCCCTTGACCCTGGGATCTCCAGGACACTTGAAAGGGCAGGAAGAGAACTCTACTGCACCAGAGTGGGAGCAGAGACCCAACCAGTGTTATCCTCAGAACAGGCCTGCAGTGGGAACCTGCAGAACCACCCAGCACTTGCAGATTGATCAATCCATAGAAAGTAAGGGGGTGGGGAGAGACTGCAGAGGTCTCTCCTCTGTCCCTGGTTCAGGTCTCTACTGCTTTGCCCACAGTCAGTTTCAGGTAGCAGTCTGAGCTTCCATATAACCATAGTGAAGCAGGGTCCCTCCTCATAGATCTAGGGAAAAGGGGAGGGCTTGCGGTCATCCACAAACAAGAGAACATACCAGGAGAGCAGTCAGAGGCTCTCATTAGACCTTGGAGGAATTAAGGTCCCTGTGGGTGACCCCAAAACTCCCCCAAAGTCATGGAAGTGCACTAACTGAGTCATTGGAGCAAACAACAGGAAAAGGACAATTACTTTGGTCCCATGGAGTATCAAAGTACATACTCAGAAGTCTACAAAGTCCAAAGTTCTATATCAAATCCTCCAAGGCAAATAAGATTTGGCCTCAGGCTATGGAAAAGCTCATAAAAGACTTTGAAAGGCAAATAAGGGAAGCAGAGGAAGCATTGGGAAGAGAAATGAGAGTTATGGAGGCAAATCATGAAAACCAAGTCAGCAGCTTGGTAAAAGAAATATCAAAAATACTGAAGAAAATAACATGTTAAAAACCATTTTAGGACAATTGGAAAAAGTAACCCAGAGGCAAATGAGGAGAAGAATGCCTTAAAGAACAGAATTGGCTAACTGGAAAAGGAGATAAAAAAGTTCTCTGAAGAAAATAACTTCTTTAAATTTATAATGGAACTAAAAAAAGCTGATGAAAATAAAGCAAAATCAAAAGAATGAAAAATTATAAGAAAATATGAAATCTCATTGGAAAACTGGAAAGCAGATCCAGAAGAGATCATTTTAAAATTTTTTGGCTAGCTGAAAGTCATGATCAGGAAAAAATCTAGGTTTCATCTTTCAAGAAAATGTATAGCAAAATACATGCAAAATCCTAGAAGCAGAGAGTAAAATATAAATTGAGGGAATCCACTGATCAACTCCTGAAAGAGATGCAAAATAAAAACTCCCAGGAATTATTGGCAAATTCTAAAACTCCCAAGCCAAAGAGAAATTATTACAAGAGCCAGAAAGAAACAATTCAAATTCTCTACAGTCAAGATTACAGAGGATTTGTCTTGAACATCTGGGAATATGATATTCTGGAAGGAAAAAGAGTTTGGATTACAACCAGGAATCAACTACACAGCAAAACTGAACAACTTATTTCAGGGGAAAATATGGACTTTCAATGAAACAGGAGAATTTCAAACTTTCCTGATGAAAGAACCAGAGTTGATCAGAAAGTTTGATCTTCAAGTACAGGACCAGGTACAGCACAGAGAGGATGGACAGGAAGGACTAATTATGAAGAACATAATGATGATGAATTGTTTGTATTCCTGCATGGGAAAAACAGACTAATAATTCCTATGAACTTTCTCATTTACAAGAGAAGGAATATATATACACACATACACACACACATACACACACACACACACACACACACACACACACACACACACACAAGGCACAGGAGGCACCTGAAAATAATGGTATAATATAGTATAAAGATGGAGTCAGTGGGTGATAAAGGAAAGTACTTGTAGAAAGGAAAATGAGAGGTAGAATAAGCTAAGATATTTCATTTAAAAGAGTCAAGTAAAAGCTTTTGCAATAGAGTGAAAGAAGGGAAGAAAAGGAGAAATGGGTGAGCCTTCATTCTTATTAGAAATGGCTTAGTGAAGAAATAACATACATGCTCAATAGCAAGTAGAAATCTATTTTAATCTAGAGAACAATGAGAGAAAAGGGATGGGACAAGGAGGATAGTGAAAGGGGGAAGTATGTCATAGAAGAGAAGGGAAAATTGTGGGAGAGGGTAATCAGGCACACCACATTTCAGAGCATGGCCAGAGTGAAAGGAGAGAAAGAATAGAATAAATGAGAGTGGGGAGGAATAAAATGGAGGGAAATAGAGCTAGTAATAGCAAATGTGGGAAAATTATTGAATCAACTTCTTTGATGGACTTATGATAAAGAAGGCAACTCATCCCAGAGACAGAGCCATTGGAATCTGAACACAGATGGAAGTGTACTTCTTTTATTCCTCTTTCACTATTCTTGAGGTTTCTTATCTTTCTGGGGGGGAAAGGTTATGATTACTTTCACAACATAATTTTTGTACTAATATGAAAAAAATAAGCCAAAGAAGACACATAAACATATCTAAATCAAAAGGTTTGTGTAATGTACAGGCAAAAATGACCAAGGATTAAATAGAGTACACCAGAAATTGAAAATTGGATGAATTTTACTATATTAAATTTAAAAAGGGTTTTACACGAATAAAATCAATGTTGCCAAAATTAGAAGGAAAACAGAAAACTGGGAAACAATTTTCCAAATTAGGAGTTCTGTTAAAGGTATCATTTAAAAATATAGGAAAAAAATTACATAAAATTTATAAGATTGCATTCATTCTCCAATTGATAAATGGTTATGAACAGACAATTTTCAAATGAAGAAATTGAAACTATATATAATCTTATGAAAATACTCTAAAGAAACACTGGTTAGAGTAATTCAAATTTAAACAACTATGAGGTATCACCTCACACATACCAGATTGGCTAAGATGATATAAAAGGAACACTATCAATAATGGAGAGATTGTGGGAGGATCAGGGCTTTAAAGCATTGTTGGCAGAGTTGTGAACTAACTCAACCATTCTAGAGAACAATAAAATTAATCATATCCTTTGATCCAGTAATTCCAATCCAGTACTTATATGCAGAGGAAATCATAAAAATGGGAGAATTCTCACATATTCCATAAATCTTGTAACAGCTCTTTTTGTATTGGTAAAGAATTGGGAAATGATTAAAGTTATGGTGTATGAATGTTATATAATACTATTATTCCATAAGAAACTATACTTGGTCAGATTCTGAAGAAACATGGAACGGATTACAGGTACTGATACTCAGTGAAGGAAACAGAACCAAGAAAATATTGTGCACATTAACAACACCATTGTGAACTGATCAAACTTGATGGACAGCTCCTTTCAGCAATTCAGAGAGGTAACTCTAGGAGACCTAGGTAACTCTAGGAAAATGTTATCCCTATCCAGAGGAAGCAAAGCAAAGCAAAACAAAACAAAATAAAACAAAATTCTTCAGAATATTAGTGAACATTATATTCTCTTTTAAACATTTTGTGTATTTCTTTCTCATCTCATGAGTTTCTTTTTCCTTAAAACTAATTCCTTATGCCGAAAATGACTAATTTGTAAACATATTAAACACCCACATATAAGTACAATATTCACCTGACTGTTCTCCACTGAGGGGAGAGTGGTGGGAAGGAAGGCAGAAAGGAAATTGTCTATCCTAAAAGTATGCATATGCATGCAAATGAATGCTGTAAAACTTTCATAACATGAAATTGGAAAATTAATATAAAATATAAATCAAAAAAGTAAAGTGAAAGTGAAATTTAGAGAAAGCAGAATTCTTGGCTGAGTAGGAAAGCAGATGAAATGCAGATAGCAGCAATTCATAGTGTTTTTAAGAATACCTGAAGGCTATTTATTAATCAAAAATATATTCCAACTCTACTCAGTGCTGATGGATCCTCATTGATTAGTGACAAGGACATGACCCTAGAGCGATGGGTTGAACATTTCTATACTGTTATTGTTTTAAAAATGTTTTAATAAGTAACTAAGTCATAAGTGGATTTTTTTGTACAGTTCTTTTATGTTGATATGAAGAACTTCTTAGGAAAATTATTTTATCAATGAAAATCTGATCAGAAAATATCTTTTTATAAAACCATGGTAAACATATTTTTATTCTATTTTCCCCCAGTTATATACAAAAATTTCAACACTCACTTCCAAAATATTGAGTTCCAGCTTCTCCCCCTTCCTCTTGCTCTAATCCCCTTCATTGATAAAGCAAGTTACTTGGTATAGCTTAAAATGTGTAGTCATAAAAATAAATTACTACAATAGCCACAATTCCCCCCAATAAGAAAAACCTCAAGAAAAATAAGAATAAAGTATGTTTGAGTGTGTATTCAGACACCATAAGCTCTGTCATTGGGATAGAGACTATTCTTTATCCTAAGTCCTTCAGAGTTCTCTTGAGTCACAGCATTGAGAAAAGATAGGTCATTCCCAGTTGAACATCTTGTAATTGTGTATTATTTTTTATAAAATAAATTTCACATTGCATCTGCTCATGAAAGTTTTTTTTTTTCTGAGGGCATCCTATTCATCATTTAACATCAAACAACTGAATTTCATCTCAATCACATACCACAATTTGTTCAACTATTCCCCAATCATTAAGAATCCCCTCAATCTCCAGCTCCCTGTCACCAAAAGGTTCATTTCTTCCTGCATTTCATCTCTCCTGGAATATAGAAGTAGCAATGATATTGCTAAGTCAAAGGTTAGACATGTTTTAATAACCCTTTGGACATAGTTCAAAATTGCTTTACCGAATTGATGAATCATTTCATAACTCCTCCAGCAATGCATTAATGTATAGATTTCCGTGTATCCCTTCCAACATTTGTCATTTTAACCTTCTTGTTATTTGATACAATAGGAATAAGGCAATAACTCAGAATTATTCCAACCCACAATTCTCCTATAAATAATGAATTAAGAAATATTTTTAAAAATTATTTAATTAGATTGTGTTGATAAACTAAAGTAAGAAATGTTCATATCCCTTGATCATTTATCAATTGGGGAATAGCTCTTAATGTTTTGTTTTATATGATTCACTTCACTATGTTTGAAAAGTGAAGTCTTTATCAGAGAAACTTGTTTCAATATTATTTCCTGAGTTACTATTGCTAACTACATTTCCCTCCATCCTATTTCCCCTAGTGTCATTCTTTCTCTCCTTTTAGCCTGTCCCTCCTCAAAAGTGTTTTATATCTTACTACCCCCTCCCAAAATTCTCCCTCCCTTCTATCATCTATACCTCCTGACTCCTTCCCTTTCCTCCATTCCTTTCCTCTCCTCCTTCCTCAAGAATAAGATAAATTTCTATACTAAATTGAGTGTTTCTGTTATTCCCTCTCTGAGTTAAATCTGATGAGACTATGGCTCATTTACACCCCTTACATCCATCTTTTCCATTCCACTACAAAAAGTTTTTTCTACTCTCTTTTATGTGAACTAACTTACCCCCTTCTACCTCTCCTTTCCCCTTTTTCCCAGTACATTCCTCTCTCATTAACTTCATCTTTTTAATATATTATACCTTCAAATTCAAATACCAGCTGTGCCTTATAGCCATATATTGATTAGATATAGATATAGATATAGATATAGATATAGATATAGATATAGATATAGATATAGATATAGATATAGATATAGATTAGATATAGATATAGATATAGATATAGATATAGATATAGATATAGATATAGATATAGATATAGATAGATATAGATATAGATATATACTCCTTCTAACTGCCATAAAAAATGATTAAGTTCATATGAGTAAGCAGTATCATCTACCCATGAAGGAAGTTAAATAGTTCTACTTCATTAAGTACCTTATGATTTGCCTTTCCTCTTTACCTTTTTTAATAGTTCTCTAGGGTCTGATATTTGAAGAAGAAATTATCTGTTCAGCTAGGAACATTTCATCAGAAAAGTTTGAAAGTCACTGATTTCATTGAATGACTACCTTTTCCCTTGAAAGAGTATGTTCAGTTTTGCTGACTGGTTGATTACTAATTGTAGCCTATGTACTTTTGCTTTCTGGAATATTATTTCCAAGTCCTATAATCCCTTAATGGAGAAGCTCCTAAATCTTGTGTTATTTTAAATGTGGCTCCACAATATAATAATTGGTTCTTTCTGGCTACTTTGGTTCTTTCTGGCTACTTTCAATATTTTTCCTTGACTTAGAAATTTGGAAATTTGGCTAAAATATCCCTGGTGGCTTTCATTTTGGGGATCTCTTTCAGGTGATTGATAGATTCTTTCTGTTTCTATTTTTAACTTCTAGGATATCAGGACAGCAGTCCCGAACAATTTCTTTTTTAAAAACTGATACTTATTTTATTTTTCCAATTGCATGTTATGAAAGTTTTTCAGCATTCATTTACATGCATATTTCAAAGTTACATAATTTTCTTCCATCCTCCCTTCCCATCTCACTCCCTTCAGTGGCAAACGAACTGGTGAACATTGTAAATGTATTTCCGTTTTTAATATGTTTCTATGTTAGTAATTTTGAGTATGAATAGTTAGGAATAAGAGAAAAGAAATAAAATCATGGAACAAGAAGAAAAAAAATAAAAGAAAGTTTTGAAAAAAATGATCATAGTGTCCATTTAGATTCTGTAGTTTTCGTTTTATTTTGCTTTAAGATTTGTTTTTGTTTTGATTTGTTCATCTGGATGTGGATGGCATTGTCAATAACATGTCTCCCAGAATTGTGCTGGCTCTCTGAGTTGTGATAGGAACTGCATACATTAAAGTTTATCAGCTCACAAGATTATTTTTATTGCATACAATGATTTCCTGGCTGTGTGCCCATTGCTCAGTATCAGTTCCTCTAATTCTTTTCACGATTCTCTAGAGTCTGACCTTTCACAATTTCTCATAGAACAAATGTACTGATAAAATTTATATGCCACGACATGTTCAGCCATTTCCTATTTGATGGGCATCCCCTCAGTATCTAATTTTTTGCCCTTACAAAAAGAGCTGCTAATGAATATTTTGGAACATGTGGGACTTTTGTCATTTTTATGATTCCTTGGATATAGAGTCAAAGGATTGGTTCAAAGGGTATGATCAGTTACATTGCTATTTGAACATACTTTCACACTGTTCTCCAGAATCATTGGATTAATCAATAGCTCCAGTAACAGATTATTAATGGCTCTAATCTTCCATAATTCCTCCCTACATTGGTTATTTTCTCTTTTTGTCATCTTAGTAGTCTGATAACTGGAAAGTAGTACCTCATAGCTCTTTGACTTTGCATTTGACTAATCAGTAAAGATTTCTGGGTTTGCGTATGCCATCATATCATCTGCAATGACTGAAAGCTTTCCTTCCTCATTGCCAGTTCTGACTACTTCGATTTCTTTTTCATCTCTTATTGTTAAAACTAGCATTTATAATACTATATTGTATATTACTAGTTATAATGGACATCCTTGTTTCACCCCTGATTTTATTAGCAAACCTCTGAGTATATTCCCATTGCATATATTTGTTGATATTTTAGATAGATACTATTTATTGTTTCCAGGAAACTCCATATATTCCTAACTTTTCTATTGTTTATTCTAGCAATGGATGCTGTATTTTAACAAATGCTTTTTGAACAACTATTTAAATAATCATATGATTTCTTTTTGTTTTGGTATTTATTTGTTCAATATGTTGAGTACTTATTAATATTGAACCATCATTGCCTAACTTTTATAATATACTTGATAATGGTGAATTATCCTAGCAATAACTCATTACTAAAATTTAATTTAAGATTGTTGAATCAATATTCATTAGACAGATTGGTATATAATTTTCTTTGTCTGTTTTTCTTCCTTTTCAGATCTCAGCACCATTCTGGTGTCATAAAAGGAATTTGACAGAATTCCATTTTTATATAATACTTTATGTATAATTGGCAACAATTGTACCTTTAATATTTCAAAGGAGACACTTGCAAATCCATCTGGTCCTAGAGACTATTTTTAGGGAGTTCATTGATGCTTTCTTTCATTTTTTCTTCCTGATATGGGATTATTTAAGTAATTTATTTCCTCTTCTGTTAATCTGGGTGATTTGTATTTTTCTAAATATTTATCCATTTCATTCAGGTTTTATGGGTGTACAGTTTTGCAAAGTAGCTCTAAGATATCTCTTTAATTTCTTCCTCCTTGGTGTTTATTTCATTCTTTTCATTTTTGATTCTGGTAATTTGGTTATCTTCTTTCCTTTTTTTAATTCCGATTGACAAAAGGTTTGTCTATTTTAGTGGCTTTTTTCTAAAACAGCTCAGTTTTATTTATGAGGCCAATGGTTTTCTTACTTTTAATTTTATTAACCTCTCCCTTGATTTTCAGAATTTCTAATTTGGTATTGAATTGGTGATCTTTAATTTGTTCTTTTTCCTAGCTTTTTTTTTATTTGCTTCTCCAATTCATTGACCTCCTCCTTCTCTATTTTACTCATATAGGCATTTAGAGATATAAAGTTTCCCCTTAAAACCACCTTGGCTGCATCCCAAAAATTTTTGTATGATTTTTCTTTATTATCATTTTCTTGGTTATAATTATTGATTATTTCTATTGTTTGTTGTTTTATACACCTGTTACTTAAGTTTGTTATTTAGCTTCTAATAAGTTTTTGGTTCATCTCTCCATGATCCTTTATCACATACAACTTTTACTGCATCATCAGCTGAGAAGTGTGTTTTATTATTTCTGCTTTTCTATATTTGATTATAAGCTTTTTGTGCCCCAGCAAATGGTTAGCTTTTGTATAGGAACCCTGTACTGTAGAGAACTTTTCTCTCCCCATTAAGTTTTCTCCAGAGATCTATCATATCTAAGTTTTCTATGATTTCATTCACCTTCTTAACTTCCTTCATTTTTACTGTGTGCTTGGGTTTATCTAGTTTGGACAGAGAGAGGTTGAGATCCCCCATTAATATAGTCTTGTTATCCTGCTAGTTACGTATATGTTTAGTAATGATATAGTGTCATTACCAAGGTTGCCTTTTAAGAAGATATAATTTCCTTCCTTTTCCCTTTCAATGAGATTGATTTTTGATTTCACTTTATCTGAGATTGGGCTGGCTACCCCTGTTTTTTTTTTTTTACTTCAGCTGAGACATAATATAATTTGCTTCAATCTTTTACCTTTACCCTTTGTTTATCTCTCTTCTTTAAATGTGTTTCTTGTAAATAACATATTATAGCATTCTGGTTTTTAGTCCTTTTTGTATTCACTTACTTTTCAGGGAACGGTTTATCCCTTTGACATTTATAATTAAAATTACTAAATCTGTATTTCCCTCTGTGCTATCTTTCTCTGTTTATATGTTTCTCTTTCCTTTCTTCTTTTTCCTCCTCACCAAAATTTTACTCCCATTCTCCTTTAACTTTTCTTTGAAAATTTAGTTTTCAATTTATGTTTACTTATACCCTCACCTTCTTCTTTTTTCAATCCCTACGTTCCTTATCTCTCCCTTCTCCTTGCCTCAACTCCTTCTCTGAAGAGTAGGATAGATTTTTAAATACAGGTTGAAATGTATCTTATTCCCTCTCTGGACCAAATCTATTGAATAGAATTCACTCAGTATTCACTCTATCCCTTCTTTCCTTCTAAAATTATAAATCTTTGTGCCTCTTCACCTGATGATAATTATTACTAAAGTACTATTAATCAGGTAACATAAATCATAGTTTGATTATTTCATTGCTTGGTTAGCTTCAATTTTTTTAAAAGTATCATCACGTACTGATTGATTTAATGCTTGATAAGCAGCATTGTTTCAAATTGAATCAAATTATCATTGTAATCATTCTTTACCATACGCCCTTTTCAGTACCCTACAAGGACACACAATCCTCCTCATGAACCAAAATATCATCCAAAACCAATAACTTCTGGAACTATTTGGAACCCCTCCCCTCAGGTTTATTTTCTCTTACACTTTTACTCCCTCCTCCCCACCCAGGGTATATAACCCCTTGTTAAGTGAAGTAAGGATTAAATCAATTCATCATTAAAAGGGATAAGAAAGGAAACTATATATTTTTAAAAGGCACCCTTGGTAATGAAACTATATCATTATTAGATATGTATATACCTAGTGATATAACAAAACTGTAATAATGGGGGATCTCAACCTCTCTCTGTCAGAACTAGATAAATTCAAGCACAAAATAAACAAGAAGGAAGTTAAGAAGGTGAATGAAATCACAGAAAACTTAGATATACTAGACCTCTGGAGAAAACTTAATGGAGAGAGAAACGTCCCCTACAGTAAATGGCAAAGTCTTGTTATACTGCTAGGTACATAGTTTAGTAATGGTGTAGTTTCATTATCAAATGTATATTTTAAGAAGATATAATTTTCTTCCTTATCCCTTTTAATGAGATTGATTTTTGGATTTACTTTATCTGAGATCAGAATGGCTACCCCTGATTTTTTTTTTTACTTCAGCTGAGACATAATATACAAACTACAAAACTAACCATTTACTAGGACACAAAAACCTTATCATCAAATATAGAAAGTAACCTTAAAGGGTTCTAAGTACTGGGAAGTTCTGAAGGTCTCACTTCAGAACTTTAAAAAATGACTGCAATGGGAAGACGCTGATTCAGGAACACCCAGTTTATGATGCTTTCATCAAAGAAAGTGCTCAACTTTCTCAGGACAGCAGAATTAAATTGGGCCAATGTATATGACACTTAAATTTACAGTTACCACACCTGCTTTCCATCAGGTTTTTTTGTCTCAAATGCAGTGATATCATCTTGGATCTCTTCAATGGAGAACCAAATCCATCTATACCTATCCTTTAATTCTAATCTCTTCAGGAATGATGGACCCTCTAATTATCCTAAGATAAATAATATTCTCAAGAATTAGATGTTTTATATCTTCCCTTTTAGGATTGTATACAGTTTCATGGTCTTGGTTATATTTTGTTTTGTTTTTTCCTTCCCCTTATCTTTGACTTTTTATGCAACTTTTGAATCATGTTTAGCACTTGAATTTCTTTTAAGTTCTGGTCTTTGTGTCAGAAAATTATGGAAATCCTCCATTTCAATGAACATGCATCTTTTCACTAATATGCTGATTTTTGCAGTGGAGTAAATTATGGTTTGTAATCCCAGGTCCTTTGCCCTCATAAATACCACATTCCAGCTCTTACAGTCCTTCAGTGTTGCAGCTGATAGGTGTTGTGTGAGACTGATTGTGTTTCCTTTATATTTATATTGTTTTCTTTTTGCTACTTTCAGTATTCTCTCCTTTATTTGAGAGTTCTAGAAATTGGCTATAATAGTCCTTGAAGGTTTTATTCTGTAGTCCCTTTCTGGAGGGGTTCTGTCTATTCTTTCAATGGTTATTTTGCCTTTCTGTTCTAGCTGATGTGGACTGTTTTCCCTAATAATTTCCTACACGATGTTTTCCAGGTTCTTTTTTTTTATTTAAACTTTCTAGTAGTATGATGATCCGGGGATTGTTTCTCCTGGATGTATATTCCAGGTTGTTTGTTTTTGCTAAAAGGTACTTTACATATTCTTCATTTTTTTCAACCTTTTTAATTTGTTTAATGGAATACAATTTATGCTTAACTCAAGACATCGGCTGTGACATTATTGTATTCTCCTCTCAGTGATTTTGCATCCTACTGAGAATGTAACATGGTCACATTGCAATACTTGCTTGGTAAGTTAAGAAGAGAATACTAATATCATGAATTCAAGAGAAGTCAACATAAGTAGTTGGATGCTATTATGATTATTATTTTACTTTGAGGAAACTAAATCTGAAAGATATTAAGTAACATTCTCAGGGTCACATAACTGGTATGTATTTGTGCCTGGATTTGAACTCGGTTCTTCCAGTCTCCATGTTCAAAGTTAAATACATTGTGCAGAATTTATAGTTTGTACAAAGAAAAGGAGAAAAGTAAGGCATGCCAAGTTTACTGTTATTTTTTAAAATTTTTTTAAAGAGGAACAATGACATCACAGGTGATGTCTTGACTTAAGCATAAATTGAATTAAAGTGATACAGAGTTGTAGGAAATCATAAACTAGATTTTATTTTCTAGTGTTATCAAAGTCAAGATATTTGACAATGTCTTGGAAAACAGTAGATGTCTTCAATTTCTTACAAAACTCTAAGTATTTTATAGAATGTGCTTCAACCATTCATAGTCATATGAAAAAACTGTTCTCATCTTTTAATTTCACCAAGGGAAATCTACACATGCTTGGGGTAGACATACGCCAAATTCACTATAAGTTGTGAGGCACAATTTGGTTTAACCTTTATACCCAGATGATTTTATCAAGGTATAGTCATGACACAAGCTGTAACTTTAACTGGAATCATGTTAGTATAAAAGAATAATATGTAATAAATCTTCTACATTGCCTCTTTCTGGAAATGAAATTTTGGACAGGAATTTGTGTTTTTTAAAGTTAGAATAAAAATTTTAATATGCTTCTATACATTAAAAGACTTTGACTATTCTTCCCACAATATATTATATGTATCATCTGAAGACTAGCCTCCCTAAATCTTAAGACTCATCATTGGAAGTTAGACCAACAAGTGATTTAATTTATTGACTAAATTAACTTTAAACAGTTATTATCAAGTTAAAGAAGGGTTTTGATTTATATTGATTTCTACAATGATGTAATTTCTTTTATTTAAGGTTTTTGCAAGGCAAACGGGGTTAAGTGGCTTGCCCAAGGCCACACAACTAGGTAATTATTAAGTGTCTGAGACCAGATTTGAACCCAGGTACTCCTGACTCCAAGGCCGATGGTTTATCCATTACACCACCTAGCCACCCCAATGACGTAATTTCTAATCTCAAATAATGTTACTATGTATGAAGTCTATTGGATGGGACCATTTTGAAAATTTATTGTAATGAAGATAAAATTATTTCTTAATTTGCCTTGTATTTTTCCTAGAACCTGAAAAATAATTAGGCATTAAGGTCAAGGCAAATGGGTTTAAGTGATTTGTCTAGGGTTACACAGCTAATAACTGTCAAATCTCTAAGGTTAGATTTGAACTCAGGGTCTCCTAAATCTAGGACTGTTGCTCTATCTACTGAGACATCTATTTGTCCTAACAATATATTTGTTAATTGCTACCTAGCAATTATGTAAAATTATCATGAAAATCAAAGAACTTGCATTTTGCATATTATTCCAAGCTAAATCTTGATCCCTCAAATTAATGATTTTAGGTTTGGGTTAGTATATTCCTCTACCACATGTTTAACTAATATCTTAATAGTGAATAATATGAAAGTATTTTTCCCTTAAAAACATTGAACTTTTCTTCTGTAAATCTCAGATTGTTATCACAAAACTTTATATTTTAGTGCAAATATCCTCCCAGGGATTGTATATCATTCTATATACATAATTGATGTTGATTCAAAAAGATATGAATGGATGATTCTTATCTTTTTATCAAGTCACTGAAAGTGTCTGTTTCTTAGTTTTCTCACATATAAAAACCAAATAATAATAGCAATACATCATAGTGCTGCTGCAAGATCCAAGTGAAATGATTCAATATATAAAATGTTTTGTAAATCTTAAGATACCATGAACACATGAATGTTTATATAGTTGTGAATCATGCAACATCCTATGTTAGAATACTCAAAACAGTAGATAGATCTATAGCTTTATGGAGGAATGTGTTATTAGTATAATAGGAGTCAATATATCAGCAATAATAAATATTACAATAGGTGATAAATTGTAGACAATCCAAAAACAGACCTGATACCCACAAAATATGAAAATGAGATTGTAAGTTCCTTGAAGAAAAGGGTCATTTTATTTCCTCCTGTATTCTTAGCATAGTACTCATGCCTGAAAAATAGTAGGTACTTATATATTTGAATGAAAGAAAGTTGAAATGAATAAAAATAACCATTCGAAGTTGTCAGAAAGGAAACTTTGGAGAATTTATAGAAGCTATAGATATAAATTGAAGAAGACAATAAGGGAGAGAAGTTTTGCATATATGTCTGTGAATGTGATGCCTAGCCCAATAAAATAACTGATCACTTGAAGAATAAATTATATTAAAAGCAAATATATTATCAATGACTTTTTTAAAGATGAGGGTAATTACCCTGTATTATTTTATCTGTTTCCTGTAAATTATACTTTTGAATTGTGAAATCATTGAGATTTAAGAAATTATTCACCATAACAAAAATAGGATTCACATACAAATTTTAACTCATATTTGCAGTGAAACTTTGAATGATGAAGACATGAATTCAAATCCTATCTCTCACACTTAGTAGCTGTGTGACTAGGCAAGTCATATGCCTTTTTCAAATAAGCAGTTTCCTCATATCTAAAAAAGGGATAATGGTATGTCCTACCTTGTTAGAATGAAATGAAATAATATGCAAAATCATTTGGAAACCTTAAAGAACAGTAGAGGTTGTATCTATTGCTGTATATATTTTACAAAATGCATTTGGAAAATACAGACATTGTTTTTACAATGCTTATTTATTACAGAATCAATCAAAATTTTCTCCCTTGAGTAGTTGATCTATTAGTTCAGTAAACTTGTTGATCTTCATAAAATAACATGTCTTTAGTTATCATTATGAAACTTTACCTCCTGTAGGATTTAGTATTATTTAAATTACTCTTGGTAGAGTAATGATAGAGAAGATAGGTTAGCAGCAGCTAGATGATGCATTAGATAGACCATCTATCCCGGAGCCAAGGGGTCCTAATTCAAATTTGCCTCAGATTATAGCTATGTGACCATGGGCAAGTTACTTAACTCCATTACCTAACTAAAAAAACAAAACAAAAAACAAAAGAGGGAGAGAGGAGGGGGAGAGAGAGAGAGAGAGAGAGAGAGAGAGAGAGGAGATAGGGTACTGGTATTCTAACCACAGATACTCTATTTATGTGGCCCTGAGTGAAAACACTGCTCAAATCAGTTTACTCATCTGAAAAAAAAGGTAGAGGAGAAAATGGAAAACCACTCCAATATTTTTGTCAAGAAAACCCTAAGTGACTCACAAATAGACACCACTAAAATGACTGAATAACACAGTACTCTTTAACACTTAATTATTTTTCTTTTTTTTTTTAGGTTTTTTTGCAAGGCATATGGGGTTAAGTGGCTTGCCCAAGGCCACCTAGGTAGGTAATTATTACATGTCTGAGACCGGATTTGAACACAGGTACTCCTGACTCCAGGGCCGGTGCTTTATCCACTACGTCACCCAGCCGCCCCCATTTAATTATTTTTCAATCATTTCTCTGCTTCATTTATTTATCAAAGATACTCAATATCTTAAAAAAATATGTATACACTTCAAAGATAATGTAACACACACACATGACAAAGGATTCCTTCTACATTATCTGCAAGCAAATGGACATCAAACCTTTATTAAAATTAAAAGTCTAAGCTGAAACAGATAATTCTATTTTTGGCTAGTTTTGTTAGAAAACATTGAATTATATATTAAAAAATAAAACTACCAGAAAAAGTAATCAAGCAAACAAACAAAAAAAAAACCTTTCATAGCATTGCATCTAATTTTGTATTTTAAGGTAAAACAAACCAATTTGATACCAAGTGTTTCTTTTAATATTTAAAAAAATATACCATGAGCATGTGCTTTCTCAAGTTCCTAAATTTTCCAAGGAAAACCCCTGAAAGAAAAAGTTGAAGACTAGCTGGAAAATAAAAGAAAATATCAGTGATAAGGACAGCATAGTAGGAGTTCAAGGAGATGAATGAAACACATAAGACTTAGGCCAAAGAAGTAGATATGATGAAAAAGCTGATGAAAAGTTTCAAATGTTGAAGAAACATCACAGAAAATTAAAAGTGACAAAAAAAGAAATTGTCAGGGGGAATTATCTATAGTACAAGGGGAGGGGGCAGTGTGAGTTTATTGGTTTCAGTAAAAAAAATGCAAGAAGAAAAGAGCAAATATAAAGGAGGTAAAGAAAGCAAAGGAAAATTAATCTCTAAAAATCCAGTCATATAAGGAAGATCAGAAAGGACAAAAGAATATAAGAAATCAGGTACAAGGATTTTTTTAAACTGGATAACTGAATATATTTGTCATCAGGAAAGAAGTGAAAAAAGAAAGTAAATGAAAGTACACTGTTAATGGAGTCAGCATTTTCTGTCTGCTTTTCCTTTTTACTGTATGAGTAATATGGAAATACATTTTTCATGAATGTTCATGTATAACTGATATCAAATTGTATGCCATCTCAAGTGAGTAGGTAAAGCTATCAGGAAAATAAGAATGTTAAAATTGTTTTACATATAATTGGCAAAATATTATGTGTAGAAATGTATATCTTCTAAGAATATGGTTTAAATGTAGAAGAGTAATTGCTTATCTTGGTAATAGTAGGATTTTTATGGAATATTCTGATTTCTCTGATTCTGTATGTAAAATGTTGTTTTTGCAAGAGTGTACTTTACAAATTTTTAGATATTAATATATAAATATTATTTATGGATTCTTTCTGTTTTTGAAGTCAAATCTATTTCTTAGAGATGTTCTGAACCTTGAGGTTCTTTTCAGTTTTCCTTCATTCAATATCTAAAGTCAGGTGTAGAGACATTTTTTTTCTAACCATAGTAAAGCAAATGACAAAGTGAACTAGGGAGTTAATTCAAAAGGGACTTTTTTAAAACAAGAAAAATCACCATTCTCTAAGCAAAACATTGCTCTCAATTACAAAGCTCTAAGCTAAGATCTAAACCTAAAAGACAATATTGGCTAATGGGTCAGAAAAAGAGTTAATTTTCAAGCCACTGAAGTAAAAATAAGAGCTTTCCTTGGAGACTTCTATAAACCCTGTCCACTTGAAGTTCAAATATAAGGCTGCATACATTTTCTCATGAGTCATTTATATTGACTTAATTGCTTTCTGATGTCACAAAGAGAATGAAATTTTCTTTTTGTCACCAGAGAGAATAAGTGCCAGATGTTTTGTCTCACTTGTGCTTAGTTGTACATAATTGGTTTGGTACTTTATTAGTTATTTTTAATTGATATTTTATTTTTTCAAATATATGTTATGAAAGTTTTTCAAAATTATTCCATATGCATAAACATATTTTTAAGTTACAAAATTTCCTTCCACCCTCCCTTCCAAGACCACTCCCCTCAGTCAGGCTAATATTGTACATACATATTTGTAGTAAGTATGTTTACAGATGTGATTTTTGTTATGAGTAATTAAGATTAAGGGAAGGAAATATATGAAATATTTTTTACAAAGTGAACATAGTGTTTATCAGATTCTGAAGGGTTTTTTTGTTCTTCTGTATGGGAATAGCATTATCCATAGCTTATCTAATAGAGTAGTCCTAACTCTCAAAATTGCTGAGAGGATTATTATTTAATTTTTAAGAAAGAATAAGGCAGAAGTATAATCTAATATTTTTCTTATAAAATTACTTTAAGGTCATAACTATTTTGAAAAGGTTTTTGCTCCCTTTTAATGCTGCATTATTGAACTTTACAGTAGATTCTATTTATTATTCAAATAGATGGAGATAAGAATTTAATGACAGTTTTGTTATTACTAGCTGTATTTCCCTCCACTATATTTCTTCCCACTCTCATTTGTTCTATTCTCTCTCTCTCTTGTTTCATCCTGTCCCTGTCCAAAAGTGTGTTGTAACCGAGTACCCTCTCCCAAAAGCTTTCCTCTCTTCTATCACATATTTCACCCATCCCTCCCTCCATTCCCACTTATCCCATCCCTTTCTTCTCATTTTTCTCTCTAGGGTAAGATAAGATTTCTATACCCTATTAAGAGTGTATGTTATTTCCTCTCTGAGTCATTTCTGATGAGAATGAAGGCTCACTCACTCCCCATCACCTTCATCCATTGCACTCCATTGAAAAAGCTTTTTCTCTACTCTTATGTGAACTATCTTAGCCCCTTCTTCTCCTTTCTCTTCCTCTCAGTACTTTCCTTTATCACCCATTGATTCCACCTTTTTATTATATTATACCCTTATATTCCACTCCTCCCTGTGCTCCTTGTAACAGCTCTTATAAATGAGAAAGTTCATATGAGATATCAGCATCTTTTTGCCATGCAAATATACAACCAATTCAATATCATTAAGTTCTTCTCATTCACTCCCTCTATGGTTCACTAGAGTTCTGTACTTGTAGATCAAACTTTCTGTTCACATCTTGTTATATCAATAGGAAAGTTTGAAAGTCCCCCGTTTCATTTACAATCCATCCTTTCCCCTGATAGAGGATGTTTGGCTTTGTTGGGGAGTTGATTCTTGTTTATAAACCAAGATCTTTTGCATTTTAGAATATCATATTCCAATCCCTATGGACCCTTAATGTAGATGCTGCCAGCTCCTGTGTAATCCTGACCATAGAACCAGGGTAGCTGAATTGTTTGCTTCTTTTTGCTTTGAAGTTTTTAGTATTTTCTCTTTGACTTGGGAGTTTTGGAATTTGGCTATGATATTCCTGGAAGATTTTCTTTTGGGATCTCTTTCAGGAGGTGACCTGTGAATTCCCTTAATTTCTATTTTACCCTCTTATGTCAGGATCTCAGGGAAATTTTGCTGTATTATTTCTTCAAAAATGAAGCCTAGGTTCTTTTCCTGTCCATGACTTTCAGGTAGCCCAATAAATTTTGAATTATTTCTCCTGGATCTGCTTTTGAGGTTGATTGTTCTTGCACTGAGATATTTCATATATTCTTCTAATTTTTGGCTTTTTTTGGAAGACTTTTATTTCTTCCTGGTTTCATGGAAAGTCATCAGTTTCCTTTAGTTTCATTCTGCATTTGAAGGAGTTATTTTCTTCAGAGAGCTTTTTTGTCTCCTTTTACAGCTGGCCAATTCTGCTTTTAAGACATTCTTCTCCTCCTTGCCTTTTGTTTTACTTTTTCCATTTGGCCTAACGTGATTTTAACATATTATTTTCTTAATTTTTTTTTTTTATATTTCTTTTAACCAAGCTTATGATTTGGTTTTCATGATTTATCTTCACTGCTTCTCATTTCTCCTTGCAATTTTTCTCCACCTCCCTTAATTGCTTCTCAAATTCTTTTTTGAGCTCATCCATAGCCTGAACCCATTTTGTTATTTCTCTTAGAGGTTTTGGATACAGAACCTTTGAGTTTGTCATCTTCTGAATCTTCCATGGTACCAAAGTAATTTTCTATGGTCAGATTCTTCTCTTTCTGTTGTTTAATCATTTCCTTAATCCAAGACTAATTTACAGCACTTCCAAGGATTTGGTGGTTTGTTGGGAGGCCCCACTGGGATCTTTATTCCACCAAGGTCTTATACTCTTTCGCCTGTGCTTTGATATATAGATGACCACAGGCACTCCCCTCTTCCCTGGAGCTGTGAGGAGAGGCCCTGCTTGGCTATGGTGTTATGGGAGCCAAAATTGGGACCTGGATCTGAATATGGCCAAACAGCAGAGTCCTGCCCAAGGGAGAACAGAGAGATTTCTGCAATCTCCCCCAACCCCCTTATGTCTGTGGTCTGTGCTCTGTGGCTGCAGGCTGGTTTCCCTGGATCCTGCTGCAGGTTCTCACCACAGGGCTGCTCTGAGGCTGGCGCTCCTCAATCCACACTCATTCTGGTAAAGCAGAGTTTTCTCACAGTCCCTTCAAGCTGTTCTCAGTTATCCCTGGTCTGGGCTGCACTGTGCTGTGGATGTGGCTTTTTTCCAAACCCTGCTTCCAGTGAAACACACCTTTCCTACAGAACTTCTAAGTTATCTTGGACTGGGTAATTGTATCACTGTCTTTCTGTGGGTTCTGCCCCTCTAAATTTTGGCTAGAATCATAATTTGATGTCTTTGGGAGTTTATTAGGGAATGAGTTTCTGGGAAATACTGCCTTCACACCACCATCTTGGCTCCACCCTGAGTTTATCTTTTAATGGAAGAAAACACATGAAGGGATCCTAGAAAGTATAAGGGGGATTATGATGAAAAGTATAGGTTAGAGACAGCAATGATGAATTGCAATGTCTTGATTACAGTCAGAATGAGATAAAAGCCATTCTACTGGAACAGAGCATGTCATGTAAAGTGTTCAAGGCTCCATGTAATGAGAATGATTAGCTAGAGGGCAGGTAGTACAACATGGAACAAAGAATTAGGAAAAATAGGATTGTACATGGTGAGGTAGTGGCAAATTGGTCAGATAAGAACTTCTGACCAGTTTGAAAAATTTCAGAATTTAGAAACTTGAACATAGAGCAATAATGATCCATGGTGAAGTCACTGTTATGCTGTCAACTCAAAATATAAATGAACTGAGTGAAGAAAGTGTTCATAGCAGTTGAATTCAATGAACTGTATTGAAAAATTGTTGCAAATATCCGCAAATACCTTCAATATTTCCATTGCAGTCTCCAAAACTAAAAGAATGAGAAGTAGTGAGAGGAAGATTGACTTAACCTTTAAGAATTTTGATTCAGGTGAGAGAAAATCCACCAAATTGATAGATAAAAGAAGCAAGAACTAGGAAAATATGCAATCAGAGAGCATAAACTTCAATAGAAGAGATTAAATCTGGTAATAAGAGAACAGAGAGGAATGGATATTTCAAAGTCCTATGAATCAGGATAAGAAAGTTTAAAAGAAACCAAAACAAACAGCAACAACATAACAAACAGACAACACTTGCTTTCTAGAGGGTCCAAGTTAATGTAGAGTCCTTGATAAAATATAACATTTCTCATCTTTTGCACATCAATTGTATTTCAGATTTCTTTGTATTTCCTTCATGTGTATTAGCAAGAACCATGTGGTCATCTCTAATGGTTAAACAAAGGATGGATGCAATTCTTCAAAAGTAAAATACAGTAATATTACATCAAAAAGAAAATTTATTATTCATGTATATGGTCTCTTATTTCTATCTTGCTAAAGAAATACCAATATCAGACTTTTTATTTAAAAATTAGATCATATTATTTATTCATTTTAAAACTTCCCATTAAAACAGAAATTAATTCATGTTTTCAAAATAAAATTAAAATCATTCATTTTTACATTATTTTATATCTGAATCTTTGTTTCTGATTTGTTTGTTTTCTCGGCTATATGCTTAAATATTTGGGAAGACAGAATCTGATTTTAAAGATTGCCACAAAAGTTTTCTCTTTTATATCCCAGGACTCATAATATATAGTTCTGATTTTCTTTTTCAAAAATAATATCTTTATTTCCCTTTATTTAGGGTAACATAAACTTCTGTAGTTGTTTTGAGTTCCTTCTTTAACTACTGTGACATTACAGTGCATCCTTTGAGGGGAGCTATCATTTTAAGTAGATCTTGATCTTAATCCTATTATAATCCAGACCATCCTATTCTATGCATGTTGAGTATTTCCTTGTAAAGGGAGACACTTTCCCAAACTACTTTCATTATTAATCTACAGTTATAAAATGAACTCACTGCTCTGTTTCATTAATGAGCAGATTTTCAATGTAGATTAATGTCTATAATTTTATCATTCTTCATTTCATTCATAACACTGTATCCCTATTCTCAGCATTATTTTTTTCTAAGTATGCATAGTATAATGGAAGACATTTAAAAATTATATAGCAAGGGGCAAAAAGTTTCTAATACCTTCTTCCCTTTTGGCAAGTTGAATTATAAGCTTGAAAAATATTTTCAGAGACCTTTACCTTTGTAAATCTATTTTGTTAAAAAGTATTTATAATAAAATTCAGAAATCTGTAAAGCTTATAAAGTCCCTCTAAATTGTATCCATGCTTTCTTCCTTTACTATCCCAAAGATTTTACTTCCACTTGTCAAACATAGGTATTAGAATATTATAGAGAAAAGTAATTTGAGAGAGGTCATGTATTCTGAACTCTCTTCAATATAGGAACTCTTTATAAAACATGAGATACATCCAAGCATCAAGATATACCTACAGTCGGATAAAGCACTGGCCTTGGAGTCAGGAGTACCTGGGTTCAAATTCAGTCTCAGACACTTAATAATTACCTAGCTGTATGGCCCTGGGCAAGCCACTTAACCCCGTTTGCCTTGCAAAAATCTAAAAAAAGAAAAAAAGATATACCTACAGTCCCTGTTATAATGGAAGAGTGATAGTGAATTTTAATAGATCTAAAGGCAGTTAGGTTTCTACACTAAGTACACCAATATGAGCTCAATGTTTTCCAAGGAAGAGTGAATCAGACTGGGTTGGGATTGGAGCAAATTAAAATTCTTGGGTTGATGTGAAGAGACCTAGGGAGACATTAAAAAAGATTATTGCCCAAATTTTGGGACATTTCCAAGAATGGGAAACCACTTATACTATGATTTAACTCATTCTCTTTGTGGATAACTAACTGTTAAAAATATTCTTTTGTTTACTGGCTTCAAATCTAACTTTTGGTAACATCAATCTGCTCCTCGTGCTCATTCTATTTCTTAGAAGTTCACTGGGAAAATCTAATCTTTTATATCATATAACTTTAACAATGTGAAAACAATAATCAGCCTCTCTATCCAGTGCCTCCTAAAATCACCTTTTTTTCCTCACATTTCTTGTTCTTATTTATTGTTCAGATAACCTCACAGTTGATCAATATCTTTCCTATTATACCGCACCTAGAACTGAATGTCATTCTATAAATAGGCACTGACCCAAACAAAATGCATTGGGAATATCTACCTGTTGACTTCCTTGATCTGGTTTCTGTATACTTAATAATGTATCCTTAACTCATATTAGCTTTAGACCTCAGAGTACAGTTTTTTTTTAAATAAATGATAGAATATTTCAGCATATTTTTCTACCATTCCTCTGGGATACCAATTAAAATCCTCCTGGAGAAGAAACACCTCAGACTTGACAATAGGGCAGAATGTAACTTGTCCCTTCAGATAGCACAGAGAGTTCAGTTAAGCACTGTGAGCAGTTGGATGCTCTCTCCTTCACTGTTCATTGAAATGTCGATAAAGATGTGTCAGAAATACAGACAGATTGTCAAATGTAATACATCTCAGGCATTTTCTGTCAGGAGAACAAAAAGGCAAACTTTTAATAATTGTCTAAATTCATAGATCTTTGTAGCTTTTCTGTGAAATTCAAGGACTATGATGGGATATTTCACTCTGTGGAAGAAAAGTGCTGTTTGTCCAAACATCAGAAGAAATGTGGATTTCTCATTTAAATACAATTATTAATTCCATGTACATTGTATTTTTTACTTTTCTTCCCATATAGTATCTTATTATTTTTAATATTACTATACCTTCCCAATATATATTCCATCATATAAATACCCTTTTATAGTAGTGAGGATATTGCTACCATTGCTACCTGTCAGATAACATAAAGGTCTTAAAGATTCTCTGTGGATGTAGTTGCCATATTCTTGATGATGCATAGAATCCCCAGTCAATCTATTTGCAGTAGTATGAGGGTTTCCAAATGAAGTTGGATTCTGTGAAAAAAGTAGGAAAATCCAATAGATTAGCCAAGATACTTTAGTACCTAATTGATAGCCCAGAAGAACTCAACAGTCCTACTCAACAACCCACTACTACTCTCTTACCTCAAATCTGTCTGTGAGAATCACAATACTGCCAGCTCTTCAGAGATCTTAGTCACATTTCCCAAGATATTGATGAAATCTTTGTAAATGTGGTCTGAACATGCTATTGAGACAGCATTAAGACCCTTTTTCCTAATTAATCCCTGCTGTTCAGACTTATCCACATGTTGAAGTTATTCCCCTACTCCAATACATGAGGCTTTATATGCCTTGAGATAGAGTCAGCCCCAATATAAAACTACCAATTGACAAGAATACTCTTATCTTTTATCCATGTCTGATGAGGGTGAGGCATCTTCTCAGAAGTGAGTTAAGCCAGGGAACTATATCAAAGTGCTGTGTGAATGGGGAATAGTGAAAATTGAGCCAAGAAATTCTGAGATGATGACTGACATCCCCACACAAACTCCATCAACCACTAGTTAGTGTCTGAAGTACTTTATTATATTCCAGATTCAAGTGCTAAAGAAAGAATATAGCTAGGGAGATTCAAAAACTTCTATGTAGTCCAGCACGGTCCTTCTATACCTACATTCACATATTTTCAAAAGACAGAGGAATTAATATTCCCACTCAATAAGAGACGCACATAGAGGTTTGATCCAAATTTCAGAATGTATGCCAGTCAATATATAAAGAATTTTTTATATATGGCAAGAAAGAAGAAATTTTCTAGTATGTATCTAAGGCCATTTGTACTCAGGTATTCCTGTCTTTAGGTTTGATAGTCAAGCTACCAAAACACCTAGATGCAACATCAACCATCACCTGTCTTTGACTTCAAAACATCCTTAAAATGACTAAAATTATTATGTTTCCATAAATGCTTCCAATTTGATACTTGGTAAGAAATAGCATTATTTTATATAAGTGTAATAAGGATGCTATGCAGGTTAGCACATAATCCTTCTAGAATGTGAAATGATGCTTTTTTGTTCTACCAGGAGGAGAAAAATTGCTTGGACAATATCTTTTAAGAATTGATCATGGAAAACTGCTTTAATATCCTGGAACAAAGTAGTTTTTGAAAAACAAATAGTATTTGACAAAATAGTCCTTGAAAGATTTCATCTAGAAAGAGATCCATTGTGAAAACTTCAAGGAAAATTGTAGCCAAATTTCAGAATTCTCAATTAGAGAAAATGATGAAAACTTTCAAACAAAAGAAGGAATATAAATATCAAGGAGGCACAGTCAGGATTTCTTGGGATTTATCAGTTTCATTGTTATAGAAACAGAAGGATGGGAATATGTTATTCTGGAGGGTAAAGAAGATTGTATTACAACCATGAATCAAGTATATTGCAAATTTTAGCTTCTCCTTTTAGGGAGAAGATGAATTTTCAGTGAAACAGAGGAATTTCAAACTTAACTGATAAAAAATTAGAACAGAACTTAAAATTTCATCATTATAGCTAAATAGATCTCGTTGGAAGTGATAAAGAAGGAAACTATCTCTTCTTAAAAAGTACTATAGATAATAAAGCTACATCAATAATAAACATTAATACACCAATAGTATAGTATCCAAACAATTAGAGGAGAAGGTAAATTAGTTTCATGGAGACATAAACAGGAGACTTCAATAGCTCTCTCTCATAATTAATAAGTCTACCCAAAAAATAAATGAGAAGTAAAGAAGATGAATAAAATTTTAGAAAATTTACATTTGGCTAACCCTTCTTTTCTGCAGTGCATAACATCTACACAAAATATTGACCATTTATTAGGGCTTAAAAAATCACAAAATCAAATGACAAAAGACTAAAACATTAAAAGACTTCTTTTCATATCATGATGCATTAAGAATTACATTTAATAAAGGACCGTGGAAAGAAGATCTAAAATTTAATTAGAAACTAAACTAATTTTAAAAAATTAGTAAATCAAAAAACAAAACATAGAAATAATCAATATTTTCATCAAAGAAAATGGAAATGATGAGACATACTAAATCTTGTGGAGTGCAACAAAAGAAATTATTACAGCAAATTTTATCTCTAAATGCTTATATGAATAAATTAGAGAAAGAGAAGATTAATTAATTGGGAATGTAACTTAAAGGATGGGGGGGAAATTAAAAATTTGCCTAAAATTCAAAGTTAGTTATTAAGAAAATAAAAGGACAAATTAATAAAATTGAAAATAAGTAAATTTTTGAACTAATAAATACAAGAGTTGATTTGATAAAACGATAAACTCATTGAAATAGATAAAACGTTGTCTTATCTGAATAAAAAAATAAGAAAATCATGAAAATGGCAAACACCACCAATGAGAAGGAAATTAAATTTATAACTCCAAGTTATTTTGCCAAACTTTAAGTCAATAAATTTTACAATTTAAATCAAATGGAACTATACTTATGAAAATAAAAATCTGTCCAGATTAACAAAGGAAAATATGAAGTACTTAACGCTGTTTTAAAAAATAATTGTTTATAAACAAGCCATCAATGAAATCTCTAATTAAAAAAAATCTACACGGATAGTTGGATTTGTATGTGAAATCTACCAAATATTTAGAAGGGGGAAAATCCCAATTATATAATAACTATTTGGAAAAAATATGTGAAGAATGAGACTTGCTGGATTCCATTTATAACATCACCACCATCCTGACATCTAAGGCAGAAAAAGCCGAAGTGGACAAAAAAAATTATAGACCCATCTCCCTAATGCATATTGATAAAAAGTTTGTTTAAAAAAATAACAAAAATATTTCAGTAAGTTATTACTAGGATAATAGACCATGATCAAGTAGGATTTATATCCAATAGGCAACAATGGTTCAATATTAGGAAAAATCAACATATTTGAAAATATGAATCACAAAATTAACAGAAATCAAGATTATCTCAACATATGCTTAAAAGACCTTTGACAAATTATCGTACTCATTCCTATTAAAAATACTAAAGAGTATAGGAAAAAAATGTTTTCCTTAAAATGATTAGCAATATCTAACTAAACCATCAGCAAGAAATATATCTATGTATACATATATATGCATGTATAGGGGATTAAGTTTGCAGTTTTCAAAAGGAGTTAGAATAGACAATGAAGAAACCATTATTTCACTCTTTGCAGATAATATAATGGCATACCTCAAGAAATCTAGAAATTCACCTAAAAAAGTACTTGTTATAATTAGCAACATTAGCAACATAATAGGGCAGAAAATGAATTCACAAAAAATCATCTGCTTTTCTTATATATAACAAAGTATGTGAGAAAGAGATACACAGGAAAATTCCATTTAAAGTAATTGTAGACATCTTAAAGTACTTGGGAATCTGTCTGCTAAGGCAAATCAAGAACTATCTGAATACAAGAGCAAAACAGTTTTTATACAAATATAGTTAGATATAATCAATTAAAAAATGTCAGTTGCTCTTGGATATGGTGAGTTAATATAATAAAAAGGACAATACTAATTAAATCAAATGACTTCTTCAGGGCTAGAAAAATTAGTAACAGAATTCTTCTGGAGCAAGAAAACTTCAAGAATATCAAGGGAATTAATACCAAAATAATTGTAAAGGAAGGTAGACTATCTTTTCCAGATCTAAAGCTATATTATAAATTGTCAGTCAACAAATCTGCCTGGTACTGGCTAAAAATCAGAATGACAGATCACTGGATTAGAGGGATTACAGTAGTAAATGACTACTGAAATCTACATTTTGATATACCAATAGAACTTATTTGACAAAAAAACTTAAAAACATGGAAATTAATAGGGCAAATGCTAGGCATAGTACTATATCTCAATTCCTATACCAAAATAAGGTCAGAATTGGTATAGAATTACATCATAAAACTTGACAACACAGGTAAATTAGGAGAAAAGATACTTTATCTTTGGACCTATGGAGAGTGCAAATGTTTATGATCAAACATAAGATAGAAAAGGTTGTATATTGCAAAATGGATGATTTTTACTACATTAATTATATAAAGTTTTTTGCAGAAACAAATCCAATGCAACCCAAAATTAGATGTAACAGTGAAAGCTAGTAAACAATTTTCACAAAGAGTGTTTCTTATAAAGGAATCATTTCTAAATTATATTGAGAACTGAGAAAAATTTATAACAATACAAGCCCTTTATCAACTGATAAATGGTCAAAGGATATGAAAAGACAGTTTTCAGATGAAGAAATTAAAGCTATTTAAATCATATGAAAAAATACTCTACATCATTATCAAATGGAAAAAATGCAAATTAAAACAACTTTGAGTTACTCCCTCACCCTATCACATTAGCTAAGAGGACAAAAAAGGAAAATGATCAATATTGTAGATGTGAGAAATCTGAGATAGTATTTTATTTTTAGTGAAATTGGGAAGTGATCCAACCATTTTGGAGAGAAATTTGGAAATATATCCAAAGGACAATAAAACTGAACAAACCCTTTAATCCAGCAATAGTACTACTAGGTCTGTATCTCAAGGAGATTATGAAAAAGGGAAAAAGTAATCACACATACAAAGTACAAAAATATTTATAACAAATCATTTAGTAATGTCAAAGTATTAGAAATTGAGGGAATATTTTACATAATTTCTACTGTGCTGTAAAGAAATCAAGATGCCAATGTGGAGGCAGGATTCCAATGATCTTTTCCCCAGTAAACTCCAAAAGCCATAAAATTGTTTTGCTAATCAAATTCTAAAGGGGAAAAATCCACAGAAAGACTGAGTGAAACAATTTTCCAATCCAAGACAACTTGATAGGTCTATGGGAAAGGTCTATTTCACTGGAACCAGGGTGGAAAAAAGGCACAGCACAACCCAGGCGGCAGCCACAGCAAACCAGTTCCAGCCTTCCAGAAAGAGATGGCAGGGCACCTGGGTCCCTAGGGGCACCTGGATCTATGGCAGCTGGAGCATTTTCTAGACTTCTTGAACAAGGGATTGGCTTGCAAGATTGGAGTGAGAACTCTACAAATCAGAATGAGTGCAAAGAACAGATCAGCACAGTTCTCAGGGTAGCCCCACCACAAGAATGTACTGAGTCACTCAGCAGCTGTTTCCAGAGAACTTACCCTATAGATAGTAAACAGTTTGGAAGAGATTGCAGGGTTCTCTCTGTTATCCCTGGGGCAGGACTCTGTTGCTTTGTCTATATTCAGACACTGGTCACAGTCTTGGGCCCCACACTGTCAGAGAGGAGCAGGAACCCTCTCTATAGCTCCAGGGCAAAGGGGAGAGTTTGTGGTCATGCACAGACCAGAACACAGAGCCTTTAATACAACACTGGAGGAATTCAGGTCTCTGGGAGATTGTCCCCAAAACCCCCCAAAAAGTATCATAGGCTGATGAAATGGTAGAAAAAATAGAAAAATAAAAAAGAATCTGACCACAGAAAATTATTTTGGACTCATGGAGAATCAAAATATACACTGAGAAGATGACAAATTCAAAGTTTTTGTAATTAAAACCTCTAAGATGAATAGTAGCTGGTCTCAGGCTATGGGAAAGTTCGAAAAGACTTTGCAAAGCAAATAAGTAAGGTCAAGGAAAAATTGGGAAGAGAAATGAGAGTGATGCAGTAAATGATGAAAATCAAGTCAGCATCTTGGGGAAGAAGATACAAAAAATTACCAGAGAAAATTTAAAAAAAAACAGTTTAGGTCAAATGGAAAAAGTCATCTAAAAGATGAGGGAAAAAATGTCTTAAAAATCGGAATCAGCCAGTTGGAAAAGGAAATAGTAAAACTCTCTGAAGATAACAACACCTACAAAGGTAGAAAAGAAGTTGAAACCTTTGTGAGAAATCATAAAAAGAAACAATAAAACAAAACCAAAAGAATGACAAACTAGAGGAAAAATATGAAATATCTTATTGGAAAAGCAACTGACCTGAAAAACAGTTTCGGAAGAGATTATTTTAAAATTAGTGGACTACTTGAAAATCATGACCAGGAAAAGAGCCTAGTCTTTATTTTTCAAGGAATAATTCACTAAAATTGACCGAATCCTAAAATAGAAATTGAGAAAATCCACTCATCACCATCTGAAAGATTCCCCTCCCCCCAAAAAAAAACCCTTCCAGGGATATCTAAATTCCAGAACTCCCAAGTCAAAGAGAAAATACTAGATGCAGCCAGAAAGAAACAATTCAATCACTGTGGTGCTAAGGTCAGAATTACATAGGATTTGGCAGCATTTACATTAATATTTCATAAGGGCTTGGAATATGGTATTCCAGAAGTCAAAGGGGTTGGATTACAACCAAGAGTCAACTGCCTAGCACAACTGCATACCCTCTTTCAGGGGAAAAGGTGAATATTCAATGAAATAGGAGATTTTCAAACTTTCCTGTTGAAACAATCAGAGCTGAGCAGAAAGTTTAATCTTCATGTACAGGCCTTCGGTGAAATATATAGAGGTTGGACAGGAGGGGTAAATTATGAGGGATTTAATGATGCTGAACTGCTTGTTTTGCTGCATGGAAAGATGTTATTGATAAATCATATGAACCTTCTCACTTATAAAAACAAAAGGGGCACATATAGAGAAAGCACAGAAGGGAACTAAATATAATGGTATAAAATAGTATAAAGTTGCAATCAATGGGTGAAAAGGAATTTACTGGGAGAAAGGAAGAGGAGAGATAGAGTGGACTAAGTTGTACACTTTTGCAATGGAGAGGAAGCAGGGAAGGTGAAAGGGACTGACTGAACCTTCATTCTCATTAGAAATGGTTCATAGAGAGAATAACAATCACTTGGTAGAGTATGGAAATATATTTTACCCTTAAGGAAAAAGAACAGGAAAGGGATGGGAGGATGGGGAAAAGGGAGGAGGAGGAGGGGGAGTATTGATGTTAAAAGAGAGGGAAGATCATGGGAGAGGGTAGTTAGGCAGATTACATTAAACTTCTGAGGAGGGACAGGAAGAAAGGAAAGAATGAACAGAATAAATAGCAGTAAGAAGAAATAGGGAGGGAAATGGTTAACAATAGCAACTGTGGCAAAAAATATTGAAGCAACTTATTTGACAGACTTATAAAGAATGCAACCCAACTCAGAAACAGAGTCGATTTAAGTTGAACACAGACTGATGTACATTTTTTTTTCTCTCACTTTCTTTCTCTTGTGGTTTATTTTTTGGGGGAGGCTTTATGTTAACTTTTACAAGATTTTTGTAGTAAAGTGAAAATAAGTTTTAAAAAATAATTTTAAAAATAAAGGAATCAAGAGTTGCTAGACTTTAGAATAGAATGAAATTACTTGCATGAACTGTGTTGAGTGAAATGAACAGAACCAGGAGATCATCATATGCATTAATGGCAATATTTTGAGCTGAATCAACTAAGATACATGCAACTCCTCTGATCTGAATGTACTATTATGGAAAATCACAACTACATGTAGGGGGGAAAAAACAAAACTATGGAGCCTGAATACAGAGTAAAACATTCCATGTACACTTTTTATAATTTTTTTAAAATTTTTCTTTCTTTCTCATGGGTTTTCCTCCTCTTAACTTAAATTCTTCTTTCACAATATGACTAATATGGGTATATGTTAAACCAAATTACATATGTTTAACTTATGCTTGAGAGTTCATTGCCCTAGGAATTGGGGGAAGGAAGGGAAGTGGAAAAATTTGAAACTCATAAAATTGCAAATGAATGTTGAAAAATATCTTTGAATGCAATTTAAAAAATTAAAATAGAAATTTTAATGAAAATAAAGAAGATAAAACATAATGTTCTTTAGAGTGAAGTAATATACTTTTATTTAAAAACAAATCTAGAAATTAAAAATAAATCAAAGATTATAGCAAAGTTGTCAATTTCATTAAAAAATCTTGATTAACATTTTTCCTCTTCATGTTTCTTCAATAACATTAAACTAAAGGTTTCTGTTCACTAAATATGTTCAAATTTATTTTTTACTCATTTTTCCCTTTTAATTTTCAATATTGAGAAAAATCAAACAAGAAATGTATATCTATCATGGGAAAAGAAAAAAACGAAGTGTCTGTGGTATTGGACATTAGAATAGGGCAGGGAATGAGTTAATGAGTAGGATATTTTAAGTATAAGCCTTTGGAATTATCTCACCTCATTGTATTTCTGAGAATATCTATAATTCATAGATGATGATCATTTTAAACTATTGCTGTTACTATGTGCAACATTCTCCTGGTGCTGCTTATTTTACTTTGAATCACTACATATAAATCATCAATATCTTTTTCCTCCCTAAAAATTCTCCTGCTCACCATTTCTTAAACCCTAATAGTATTCCATAACACCCATCCACAATTTGTACACTCATCTACTAATTGTTGGACATCTGCTCAATTTGTGATTCTTTGTCACCACTTAAAAGTACTGCTATTGATATTTTTGTATGTAACTGTCCTTTTCTTTTCCTTTGATCATTATATTGCTTGGTCAAAGAATAATCACAATTTTATAGCTCCTTGCTCTCCACTATGGTTGAATGAGCTCACAGCTCCAAAAATACAATAGTGTCCTAATTTTTCCTCATTCCTTCTACCATTTGTAATTTTTCTTTTCTATCAAGTCCCTCAATTCTATACATGTGAATGCTACCTCTGAATTCTTTTTATATGCATTTCTCTAATCAATGGTGATTTATAGTACTTATATATGAGTATGTATATATATATATATTTTATTTCTTCTTCTTGAAACTATCTATTCATATTTCTGCAGTTATCAACCAAAGAATGATTAATATTAATATTACTATAAATCTGACGTAATTCTCTCTATGTTTGAGGAATGATTTATTTTTAAATTGGGAAAACATGGTACATTTCCCTCCCTAATCTCTTGCTTCCCTTCTTATCTTTATAGTATTGATTATGTTTGAGTAAAAAAAAATAGGAAACTTGGCACAATCAGAAGTATCCATCTAAAATCTTTTCTGGGGGGTTATGCAAGGAAATCAGGTTAAGTGAATTGTTCTTCTGAATACCACATTTTAATAAAGTTCGAAATCTAGAACAACTAGATTGACTTCCTATATAAGTTTTTTTCATTGTTTCCTCTGGTATTTTTAGCCTTTTGTTTTTTCCGGATTAATTTTATACATTTTTTTCTAACCCTACACAAAAAATCTAATACTTTTATTCACAAGGCATTGAAAAAAAAGTGCAAGTAAACTACCTGCATTATATGTGAAATATCCTTCATCATCTAATAGTGTTATCTACTATCAACTGTTTTAGAGTAAATATATATTTTTACAAGTGAACACTGCCTTTACACAAATAATGATTAAAGTTTCTGGCAATAAAAAGTTGATAAATTGAATTAATGAACTTGTAAAGGAAAAGATTTCTTATGTTCAAATACATTCATAAAATGTAAACACATTTTTTTTGTTTCTTGTTTTAGAACAAGCAACTTTTGCTTTCAAGAGATCAAGACAATACTTGAGATGTGTGTGTGTATTTGTGTGTGTACATACAAACATATAATTTAGAGAGAGAAAGTGAGAATATGTGTATACATGTGTATTTATGTTTATACATGGTCAAGGTACATTCAAACCTTGGACACAGAAAAATAAACCACTAAATATAGTTAATATACTATGTATAACTTATGTATATACCCACTAACTATATATAAACATGGAAATAGGTACTTATAATGTGTAATATATATGCATGTATATTTCTATGCAGAAAGGATCAAAATGTTTTGAAAATTTTTATCAAAACATATGACAGTCTCTATTAAGAAAAGCCATATAACAGAAATGTGAGTGTAACCTTTTCATCTTATTTGAGAATTACATAAATATAATCCACAGTCTTGGATTCATGCTTGTTTTACTTAGAATAGAAGCCTAGCATAGCTAGTGCCAGAATTGTCAACAATTTTTAAAAAATTATTTATTAATTTTGATCCATATGCACATGTATATTTTTCAGTTACAGAATTTTGTTCCACTCTCCATTTCTCTGCTTCCTTCAGTGGTGAACAGTCAGGTTATCATTGTACATACATATTTTGATAAACATGTTTACAGATTAATCATTTTCAGTATGAGGATTAGGATTAAGGGAAAGAGTTACATAAGAGATAATTTTTATAAAGTGTTCATGTTATTCTGAAGGGTTGGTTTATATTTTGTGTTGTTTTATTCTTTTTTCTTCCTCTGGATGGGGATAACACCGTCCATAGTCAGTCTCATCCTATAAATTGTCCCAAGCTTCTCCAGATTCTGACCATTTATGGTTTGCTATAGAACAGTAATATTCCATAGTATTCGTATACCATAACTTGTCTAGCCATTCCCGAATTGATGGGCATCCCCTCAATATCCAATTATTTGCTACTCCAAAAAGAGTTGCTATGAATGTTTTGGAAAATGCATCACTTTTATCATTTTTATAATTACTTTTGGATATAGAACTAGAATTGGTCTTTGGGCATAGTTGGTTCTGCTCACTTCATGCTTCATTATTATGTGCAACCGTTTCCAAATTTTTCTAAGATTATTGAATTCATTATTTCTTATAGCACAATATTATTTTATTAATGTCATATGTCACAACATATTTGGTTCATTGATGAGCATCCTTGCAATTTCCAGTTCTTTGCCACCACAAAAAGACATGCTATAAATATTTTAGAAGATACAAATTCATTTCATTTTTCTCTTTGGAAATAGACTTAAGGGTGATATTGATTAGTCAAAGGGTATAAGAAGTTTAATTATTCTTAGGTTATAATTTCAGATTACTCTCCAGAATGACTGGATCATATTAGAATTCCACTAACAATAAATTTCTGTCTCAATTTTTCCACATCTTCAACATTTTTGCTTTTCTCTTTAATCCATTTAACTAAATTGATAGGTGTAAAATGAGATTTTAATATTAGCTTAATTTTAATTTTTATAATCAAAAATGATTTAGACCATTTATATGACTATAAATTATTTTGATTTCTTCATAAAGAAAACTGTGTCTTCTTGATTCTTTATCATTTGGGGAATGATTCATACTTTTATAGATTTGATTAATTTATTTATATTTGTGAGATGAAACCCGGATCTCAGAAACTGTCTCTATATTTTCCTACAGTTTTCTGTTTTAATTCTGATCATGGCCACATTAGCTTGTTTATACAATTTGTTTTCAATGTAATATTATCAGCATTACTTATTTTGCAGCTAACTTTATTCTCTCTTGTTTATTTACAAATTGCTTATTCATAAATCTGATAAGTAATATGTACCAGATTCTATTTTTTCTTGCAAATGTAAATTTTTATAACTTGGTTATTTATCTATTTTGACCTTATTTTGGTAAATTATGTAAAAGATAACTAGTCTAAACCCAGTTTCTGCCATATTGTTTTCCAATTTTCCCAAAAAGTTTTTTTTCCAAAAATCCAATTCATTCTTAAAATCTTCATTTTTTCACTTGACAAATGCAAGTTATTTTATTTCTTGCTGATTTAAATTGCATACCTACTCTGTTTCACTGATTTACCTGTTTATTTCTTAATTAGCATGAAGTAGTACTGATAGTGTCTATAATATTAAGATATAATTCTGCTAAACTTTTTATTCACTGTGTTGCAGAAAAATTTTGTACTTCAAGCAAGAGTTGGATTAAATAATAACTGGGAACACTTCCAGATTTGAGGTTTTATAATTCTTATAAAGAGACATTGGAATTAGGTGGACAAATTTATCCAAACAGTAGAAATAATGTTTATTACAGAGAGTTAATTTATATAGTGAAAATATTTGATGAGAATGGTGAGTTTATTTTCTCCTTACTCATTCAGATGAGAAGCAGCTTATTTCAGAAGTCCATCCCTTTATTTGACTAAAACCATTTAGTAATATTCTGATTTTTATAATTTATTAGCTAAGAACCCAAATGAAGAGTTATTGAAATCTGATCCTTGGTTTTCTTCCATAAATGAAATTGTTACTTTGCTCTTATGTTTGTGCCAAGTGTATCCCAGCTGCTAATTAAACCAGGATGAATTAAGGTGAATTGGATCTGCCTGCACATCTGTGATGGTTCTCCAAACACAATAGGCAAAATGCTGATAGAATTCTTTTCTAGTCTGAAAAAGTCTTTTTCCCTTGTTTGTTTCTAAATTATTTTTGCTATCAGCCAAGCTTTGCCTTTTGAAGCATAAAATGTGGGTAAGTATAGAAAGAAAAGAACCAGAGCCCATACTGTGCTACCAAAGGAATCCATAGGCAACCTGCAGTTCCTTTTACATTGAACTTCTGGATTAATTTTATTTTTTTAAATTTATTTATTTTGAATTTTACAATTTTTCCCAATCTTGCTTCCCTCCCCCCCAGAATACAGTCTGTTAGTCTTTATGTTGTTTCCATGGTATACATTGATCTAAGCTGAATGTGGTGAGAGAGAAATAATTGGATTAATTTTAAAGACATGATGATGGGTTATTTAAAAGATATTTTGCGATATTTACACAAGATATCATTTAAAGGATATAATTACCAGAATTAATAGACTCAGGGTGATGTTGGTAGAGAATAGAGTCCCAGATGACTGATTTAAAACTCAGGTTTGAGGGGAATTTGTAGTTTTGTAACTTTAGTGTTTTACTAATTTTAATTAATAATTTAAATTCTAGTTTAAATCACATTGCTCTTTCTTTATAATTGAGAACAGAAGACCATTGTTGAAATATCATAAAATAAATGATATTGTAGGCTTACAAAAATAAACTACATTTTATGAATGGTTTTATATTAAAAATTTTTTCTTCATATGTATCAGTTGCATGGAATTCAAAACGCAATTTTGCCTAAAAATAATACTATATATTGTAGAAGGGAAAAAATACTTGAAACTGAGAAATATGATCTTAAATATGACTGTCCAATTACCCCACTCTTTACACATTCTACATTTAAGAGCAATTGTAAATTAGTAAAGTGCTTTTAGATTAGTTTTGTAAAATATGGATGAAATACACTTTCACCTTCACACAAAATTCTATAAAAATAACTATAAATCTTTCTTTTTTTTATTTTTCTGGAGTATTATTTTTATATGTTACACAATCAGTTACAAAAAAAATACTGAGAATCATTTTGTTTTCATTCTTCAAGAGTTTTCCTTTATGTAGCAAAAAGATTCCTGGAAGAAAAAAAACCTCATTTTCATATTTTTGTCTGTAGCTGAGATTTTTTTCCCTCAAATTTGTAATCCAAAACAGGAAAATTTCAGGAAATTAAAAAAAAG
Organism: Macrotis lagotis; assembly: GCF_037893015.1. NCBI lineage: Eukaryota > Metazoa > Chordata > Mammalia > Peramelemorphia > Peramelidae > Macrotis > Macrotis lagotis. Next base: position 76,826,720 of record NC_133658.1, on the reverse strand, counting down.
ATTTATAAATCCAGTCAGCTAAAACAATCATGTTGTTTTATAAGGTACTGAGTATGTTTAATTAGTTCTTTCAGTCTTTATCATTGACTTCCACAGAGGATTCAGTTGCTACAAGTTAAGGTGATAGAAATGCAAAACAAAATAATAATAATAATAATAAGAGACAAAAGTTAGAGTTTGCAGACAGCATTTGTAACCCTTCAGTATGTCACAATAACCTATTTCAGCACTTATTTAGCAAAAGGAATTGGTTAGTCTAAGAGGCTACCAGATTATGTATTGCCTTCTTAATTCAGAGGACTGAATTCTTCCTTTCCTGCTCCTCTCCCTTTTCTGGCAATAGCTTTCCCAGTAGTATGGGAGGCCTTGCAATTTCTTCACCCCACCCAGCCCTTCTGAACTGGATTTGACACTTACCCCAGGAATTTGAATTGCCAGGTAGACTTCTACTTCAATTTAGAGAGATTTGACACTTGTTTGATCTCTAAGTTTATAAAAATGACAAATGAATATTTTCACAGGAAAAAAGCAAATACAATCAGTTTAAAGAATGGGTGGTATATGCACCAACCACATATCTTTCACCCATAGAGGAATGGTTTCAAACAAAGGGAAAAAAAATTAGAGTTGGTATTTGGCTGTCTTCATTGTTTTTTTTTGTTCTTGGTCTTGTTGTTATTGTTTGTCCTTTGGGTTTTGTCATATTTTTTCATATTTATTTATCAATCTACTTTGCAAAGATAGTTTTCAATTATCATTTCTGGGCAAGGCTTTACATTTTTTATTTTTCTCCTTCCCTTCTTTCCCTCCCCTCTCCCCTAAGAGAAAGCAAGACTATACACATGCAAAAGAATCAAAACATATCAGAAAAATATCAGAGAGAAAGAATGTAATATAACTGACAACTTTTAAAAATTGAAGATAGTAAGTTTTGGTCTAAGTCTAGAGTTCTTTTTTTAGATACCGATAGAATTTATTTTAACAAGTCTTTTATTAAGGTACTGCAAAGGCAACAAGTCCATCATAGCTCATCATCATTATACAATGTAACTGTTAGTGAGCATAATGTTCTGCTTCTGCTTTCTTCGCTCAGCATCAGTTCATGCAAGTTTTTCCAGGCTATCCTGAAATTCTGTCCCTTATGATTTCATATAGAACAACAGTATTCCAGCAAATTCATATGCCACAATTTGTTCAGCCATGATTCAGTTTATGGTCATCCCCTTAATTTTCAATTCTTCGCCACTACAAAAAGAGCTTCTATAAATACATTTGTACATGTGACTTTATTACCCTTTTAGTTATCTCTTTGGGATAGATTGGACATAATTCCAAATTGTTCTCCAGAAAGGTTGGATCAGTGCACACAACTCCAAAAAGAATTCATTGGTTTTCCAATTTTACACATCCCCTCGATCATTGATGATTTTTCATATTGACAAATCTGATAGTTGTGAGGTGGCATCTCCAAATTGTTTAATTTGCACTTCTCTGATCTATAATTATTAGAAACACATTTTTTTCATTTGCGTATAGGTAGCTTTAATTTCTTGATCTGTGAATTGACTTTCCATGTTCTTTAACCATTTATCAATTTGGGAATGGCTGAGATTTTATAAATTTGACTGAGTTCACTATATATTTTAGAAAAGAGTTCATTGTCAGAAACAGTAGTTGTAAAATTTTTTCCCAATTTAATACATTCCTTTTAGTAATGGTTTTATATGTGCAATTTTTTTCAATTCAATGTAATTATCCATTTTGTTTTTTATAATGTTCTTTATCTGTTCTTTGGTCATAAACTGCTCCTCTGTACATAAATCTGACAGGTAAACAATTCCTTGTTCTTCTAATTGACTTATGGTATCACCTTTAGTGTCTAAAACCTTGTTCCATTTCCACCTTATTTACTCTAAGGTGTGAGGTCTATTCCTAGGATTTGGCATACAATTTTCCAATATTTCCAGCAGTCTTTAACAAAGAGTGAGTGCTTCCACCAGTAACTGGAATCTTTGACTGTATCAAATAGTAGATGTACTATTTTCATTTAGTCCTGCTTCTTTAAATGAAAATATATTCCACTTATCTACCATTCTATTTCCTAGTCAGCACTAAATAGCTTCAATTACTGATGCTTTATAATATAATTTGAGACCTGGTATGACTAGGATACCTACCTTTGCATTTTATTAATTCCCTGGACATTTTTTACCTTTTGCTTCTTCATATAGATTTAGTTAATATTTTTCTAGCTAAATAAAGCAAGTTTTTGGAAGTTTCACTGGAATGGCACTGAATAAGTACTTTAATTTAGTTTGAATTGTCATTTTTAGTATATATTAGCCTACCCATCAGCAACACCAGCTATTTAGATCTTATTTAATTTCTATTTTTTTACCATTTGTAAGTCTACCTTTGCAGGTATATTCTTAAGTATTTTATATTGTCTACAATTTCTTTGTTTCTTAATTTTGTTATTTTTTTTCAAGGCAATGGGGTTAAGTGACTTGCCCTAGATTGCACAGTTAGGTAATTATTAAATGTCTGAGGCTGGATTTGAACTCAGGTCCTCCTGACTCCAGGGCCAGTGCTCTATTCATTGTATCACCTAGCTTCCCCACTACACTTAGTTTAAATGAATTCTCATTCTACCTCTTAGAGCTTTGTCTTGTTATCAATATTAAAAAAATACGGTCTTTTTTTAAAATTTTATATCTTGTACTCTTGCTAAAGTTGGTAATTGCTTCTAGTAGTTCTATAGATGATTTTTCAGGATTCTCTAGGTATATCATCACATCATCTGTAAAAAATTGAGAGTTTTGCTTCTTCATTTCCTATTCTAATTCTTTGATTATTTTTCTTCTCTTTTTCTAAAGTTATCATTTCTAATACAATACTGAATCATTGTAGTGATACATGGCATCCTTGTTTCATCTCTGATCTTACTGAAAATGCTTTTAGCTACTCCCCATCAAATATAATAATTTCTGATGGTTTCAGAAATATATGTCTTATCTGTTTTGGGTTGTTTTTTAGGGTTTTGCAAGGCAAATCGGGTGAAATGGCTTGCCCAAGGCCATAGAGGTAGGTAATTATTAAGTTTCTGAGGTCAGATTTGAACTCAGGTACTCCTGACTCCAGGGCCAGTGCTCTGTCCACTGTGCCTCCTAGCCACCTCCACTGAGCCACCTAGTTGCCATGCCTTATCTTTTTAAGGAATGTTCCATTTATTCCTATGCTCTCTAGTGTTTTTAATGTGAATGGTGTTATATTGTGTCAGAAACATTTTCAGCATCTATTCAAATAATCATATCATTTTTTAGGTTCATTATTGATGTGTTCAGTTATGGTGATCATTTTCCCAATTTTGAACCAACTCTGAATTCTTGGTATAAATCCTGATTCATCATAGTGTATTATCCTAGTGATAACTTGTTCTAATCACTTTGACAAAATTTTGTTTGATATTTTTGCATCCACACACATTCTTTAGGGGGGTTGGTCTATAATTTTCATTCTCTGTTTTGAGTCTTTCTAGTTTTGGTGTCAGCAAAAAATTGGAGTCATTAAGGAAATTTGGCAGAACTCCTCCTTCTACTATGTTTTCAGATAGTTTATGTATGATTGGAACTAAGTTTTCCTTGAATATTCAGTAGAATTTGCTTGTGGATCTATTTGACCTTGGAGATTTTTACTTAGGAAGTTCATTGAAGGATTATTTATTTCTGTCTGAGATGAGGTTAGTAAGGATTTATTTTCTTCTTCTTTTAACCTGGGTAGTTTAATTTTTTTGAGAATATTCATCCATTTTACTTTGAGTGTCAAATTTATTGGAATACAGTTGGGCAAACTACTTCTAAATTACTATATTAATTTCTTCTTTATTGGTGGTGAATTCACCTGATTTATCTATAATAATGTTAAATGGGCTTTCTTTTTTTACCTTAATCAAATTATCCAAAATTTTGTCTTTTTGTTGGTTTTTGTGTTAAACCATTTTTTAATTTTTATTAGCTTAATTTTCTTTCAATTTTCTTAATTTTCCATTTAATTTTCAGAATTTATAACTTGTTTTAATTGGGGATTTTAAATTTATTCTTTCTCTAGTTTATTTAGTTGCTGCCAAATTCATTTACTTTCTCTTTCTCAATTTTATTCATGTAAGCATTTAGAGATATGATATTTCCTGTAATAACTGCTATGACTGTATTCTATGATGTTTGTTAGGTTGTTACCATATTGTCATTGTCTTGGGATGAAATATTCATTGTTTCTATCTTTAAAATTAGATTATTTATTTCCAATTAATTTTAGATCTATCTCTCCATGACCCTTTATTGCATATGAAATTTATTTCATCATCATCTCAAAAGAATACATTTAATATTTCTGACTTTCTGTATTTCATTATGAGAATTTTATGTCTTAATACATGGCCAGTTTTTTCCATAGATGTCATGTACCATTTGAAAAAAATATATTCCTTACTATCTTTATTCAATTTTCTCCAGAGATCTATCTTCTCTAATTTTTCTCATATTCTATTGACCTCCTTAACTTGCTTCTTATTCATTTTATGTTTACATTTATCTAATTCTGAGAGATGTAAGTTGAGGTTCCCCATTAGTATAGATTATTTTTAGTATACTTTGTTTTTTGTAAATATCTTCCTGTATCTTATTTAAATTTTCCTCTAGGAATTTGAATGGTATACATTCGGTGCATATATGTTTAGTATTGAAATTTCCTTCTTGTCAATGGTATCTTTTAAAAGGCTATAGTACCCAATTAGCAAACTATATCTATTTCCAATTGGGAAAAAAAATCCTTTTAATGACATCTGTTTTTGCAATTACTTTGTTTGATATAAGCATTGCTACCCCTGCTTTTTTTTTCACTTCAGCTCAAGCATAATACATTCTATACCAGCTGTTTACCTTTATTCTGTGTGTATCTCTGTATCAAATGCTTTTCCTGTGCACAGTATATTCTAAGACTGTGGTTTGAATCCACTTTGCCATCTACTTCCATTTTATGGGAGAGTTCATCTCATTTACATTCAAAACTATGATTACTAATTCTTTTTTGATCTCTATGGTATCTCCTCTCCTTGTATATTTTATTTCACTATTGTTTCCTTCTGAATACCACCTCCCTCAATCTTCTATCAGTCATCTTGCCTTTTCTTGCTTCTTTCCCTTTCTCCCTTTTTTTGTTCCCTCCCATCTGTCAGTCACTTCTTTCTTTCCCCTCTTTTCTATTCCCCAATATTTGAAAGGTAAGATAAAATAAATTTCCAAAAACAATTGAGTATATTTATTTTATTCCTTCTTTAAGCCAAATCCAATGAGAGGAAAATTCAGACAGTTCTCATCCCCACTCTTCTTTTCCGCTACTGCAATAGGTCCATTGTACCCCTTCATGTGATGTCATTTACCCAAGGGGTTGTACTTGAAAAGAAAGTGTATGTATAAAGTGGTTATGGTGTCAGGATGCTTATGACTCTTAAAAAATGTACTTCTATTAAGAAAGTTCAAAGGATTATACTTTGGTAGAGAGAATGTCATAAGACAGACATAAAACAATTGGGGCTTTAAAAGGAATTATGTTAGGAGAAGACAAGTCATTAAAATAAAAGCAAGACCAATGAGTGACATATGTATATATTTATATATAAATATATATATATATATATATATGAATACCATTTAACATGTAAGAAGAAAAGATATTTACTTTATTAAGAACTTTAAAATTGGCCTTTAATGTTTACTTTTCTATAGTTTTCCAAAGTCTGATAAAGTCAAATCTTCCATGCAGTTTTGCCCATTCCTTCACAAATACTGAAAGTCTTTTAGTTCATTCAAAATCCTTTTTATTTTCTTTTAGAATAACACATAGTTTTTCTGGGCAAGGTTTTTGATTACATGCAGAGCTCCTTCACTTATCTGAATATATGTTCTCAATGCAGTTTCACCTGTTATTGTAGTAGCTGCTAAATATTATGATATTCTGACTGTAACTTCACAATATTTAGATTGTTTTTTTCCTAGGTGAGTATAGTATTTTCTTCAAAACTTAATTATGATGTTCCTATAATTTATAGCTTAGGATCTCTTTGAAGAGGTGATCAGAGTATATTTTTCCTATTTCTATTTTACCTTCTAATTTTAAAAATTCTGGACAATTTTCCTCAATAATCTCTTAAAGCCTAGTTCCTGAATATTATTATCATAATTTTCTGATAATATAATAATATTTCTGTTGTCTCTCTTAAATCTGTTCTATAGGTCAGTTGTTTTTCAGGTCAGATTGTTTCATATTCTCTCCTTTTTTTAAATTTTGTTTGAGTTATTTCATTATTTCTTAATGTTCTATAAAGTGATTAGCATTCTGTTGTTCTAGTCTCATTTCTAAATCTTACTTTTGTAAGTTTTTGGATGTCTTTGTCCCAATTTTCTGACTTTCTTTTTGTAATTTCCTTGATTTTCTTATATTATTTATTTGTTTCCTTTTCCCTTCACCTTCTACTCTGTTTTTAAATGTCTTTTAAAAGCTTTTTAAAAAAAGTATTTTTGGCCTTGCGGTCATTATATATTTTTATTTGATAAAAAATTCCTGTTTAAAATACCCTATCTTCCAAGTTTCAATTCAGGACTTTTCCATCACCATAGAAGATTTCTATGATTGTTCTTTTTTTCTATTTTTGTTTGCCTTCTGCTTTGCTTGGTCATTTTTTAAATGATTTTTTTTTCTTATGTTTAAATTTATGCTATGGTCAGCCTCTACTCTCTAGGTATTGCCCTCTGTTGAGGGCATGAACAGATATTTCTCTTCTATACTAAATCACAAACAGGGTCGCAAGTAATAATGTCACCACCAATGTCCCTGATCCTAAAAGTCCTTTCTATGACTGCAAGCTTCACATCAACTCTAAACCCTGGAATGAAAACCAGAGCTTTTATGAGTAGCCACAGTCAACAAAGTCCCTGTTCTTTGTGACCACAGTTATAAACATCTGCTCTCCTTTTTCCCACAGCCATAATCAGGGACCATGACAGGTCAATGTACCTGGCAAAGACCCCCACAAACTTTGTCTGAATCATTGCTCTGTGTGACCCACATGGAAATTTTCTGAAACAGCTTACTGATAGTGATGAAGGGAAAATGTGTGCCTGACATTAGTAATTAAGGGTTATTTTGACTCTTACATAACATACAAGGATTACTTTGGGTCAAGTGAAAGGGCATCCAGTACTGGAAAAGCAATTTAATAACCTAAAGAGGTAGTAGGCTCTCACTAAATACAAGAAATCAGAAGGAGAAAGAGGAATGAATGTAAGATAAAAGCAATTAATTAATAATGAAGGAGGTATGCTAGAAGGAACAGTAGAAAAGGAAAAGAGATCTGGTATTCAAGTTCAGTAGATTTGGAAAGGAGACATGAATGAAGGTGTGAACACAGAGTTTCAAAGTTGACTATCTAGGTGTCAATTGAACAAACATACCTTCATTAAATGAGAATCATGACATCAGAATTATCACAAAATCCAAATTAGTTGAGTCTTAATTTAATATAGTGACATTTTTACCTAAACTTTAATACTTAAATATCTAGAAAAGGTAAATACATACAAATAGTAGCACATAGCTTGCCTTTTGGGTATAGAAATGAGTGCATATGATTCCAAGGAAAAGAAAATATATGGGAAAAAAACAAAACAAAATAGCTCCTCTCTCTCTCTCTCTCTCTCTCTCTCTCTCTCTCTCTCTCTCTCTCTCTCATTCTCTCTGTCTGTCTGTCTCTCTTTCTGTGTCTCTCTCTGTCTCTCTCTGTCTCTCTGTTTCTCTGTCTCTCTCAAACACACAAAAACACACACACATACAGAGAGAAATATAAAACACACACATCTACATGCATATACACACACATTTTCCCCATATGTATATAACTTTAGAATAGTTACTTAACTGTACTTATCATGCAAAATCAATCTTTTAGAAGTGGATTTTATCTTCTTGAAGATTAATTTCAGATTCTATGCTTATTTTTAGACAAGTTTTAATTTAAATCCTTTTAAAATACTTTATTTTCAGTATTTGATAGTTAGAAAGACTTCTGTTATAACTATATGACCATTTCATAGCCTATGTAATGCATGCTTATATATTGGATTATGAGTTTTATACAAATTAAAAAATACCACCCAAAAATTTGTTCTAAGTGCAATTAAAACAAATATGAATATTTTTTCTCATAAACAATTACTGATTTTTAGATTAAAATAGAGTTGATTTTTTTCTTTTATCAATGGGTGACTCTGAATATTATTAAATTTGAAAATTTTGATATCATTATCTTCCCAAATTTACTGTCAGTGAAACAGATTTAGCACATGCTATGGACATAAAAGGAGGTCACCTAAATAGGGAAAGCATATAACTCTGAAACATGAGAGAAGGTGATATAGACTACCAAAATATCTTATATCAACTCACCTCTCTATTCCTACATAGTTATTAATATAGTTGTTAATATCTTCTGCTAATTTCATTATACTGGTGTTTGTTACTAATTGATGAGTATCAATTAATTATCCATGGCAAAAGTATCTTTCTTGGGTGCTCTGCTCTGTTCTCTGTCACATGATCTTAATAGTATATATTTGTGTGACTCTGGTGGTCAGTGAGCTTTTATCTAATTGTCCAGACATGAATCAGGATAACTGGAGAAGGCCCTGTATGCTGGCAACACAGTTAAATGATTTGACCAAAGCCACATATGTAGTCAAGTGTCTGAGTCTGAATGTGATTTCAGGCTCTCCAAGCTCTAGGGTCATTGACCTAACAACTGTACCACCTTGCTGTCTCTGAAGGGTAAGGGAAAGGAATCTATAGAATTCAGAAATACTATGTTCCATTGTAAGGTTCACATTTCTGGAAGAAGACACTTAAGGTAGAGGGACTGCTTTGGGCAGAAAAAGTAACCAGAGAAGGGTTCCAAGAAGGGAAGAGAGGATTTTTTGGAAGAAGTGCAGATATTAACCTTGGAGAAACAAATACCAGGAGAGACCTAAGGTAGATCTGCAAGTATTGGAAAGGCTATCATATGAACCTTTCTGCTTGAGCTCATGCATCATAAACAGCATATTAAATTAAAAATGTTTTTCTACTTTATTCAAAAGAAAATGAGAACTAGGATCATAGTAGCAGAACTTTTCTTCAGGAACACAACAATGAGGTAAGGTAGTCTTCCTTGTTATGACCAATCACTTACTACAATAAGAGGGGAAGAGAAGGAGATAGAAAGTCCATTCCAGATTTTCTGCAGCATTATATTCTGCTCTTTCCCGTTTCCTCTATATATATGCTCCTTCTAATAGCTCTTATAAATGAAAAAGTTTATATGAGTTATCAGTATAACAGTTCAACATCATTAAGTTCCATAAAGTTAGTCCTTCTCATCCACCTCAGGACCAGAGTCCTGTACTTGAAGATCAAATTTTCTGTTCAGCTCTGGTTGCTTCAATAGTAAAGTATGAAAGTCCCTTGTTTCATTGAAATTCCATTTTTTCCACTGAAAGAGGATGTTCAGTTTTGCTGGGTAGTTGATTCTTGGTAATAAACCAAGATCTTTTGCCTTCTGGAATATCGTATTCCAATCTCTATGAGCCCTTAATGTAGAACTTGCTGATCCTGTGTAATCCTGATTATAGAGTCATGGTAGGTGAATTGTTTTTTTTTTTCTGGTAACTTTTAATATTTTAGCTTTGAATTGGGAGTTTTGGAATTTGGCTATAATATTCCTGGAATTTTCTCTTTTGGGATCTCTTTCAGGAGATGACCAGTGAATTTCCTCAATTTCTATTTTATCCTCTGTTTCTAGCATCTCAGGACAATTTTGCTGTATTATTTCCATGAAAAATGAAATCTAGTCTCTTTTCTTGGTCATGACTTTCATGTAGTCCAATAATTTTTAAATTATTTCTCCTGGATTTGTTTTCAATGTCAGTTGTGTTTTCAATGTTGGTTGTCTTTCCAATGAGATATTTCACATTTTCTCTAATTTTTGACTTTTTTTTGGAAGAGTTTTATTTCTTCTTGATTCCTCACAAAGTCATCAGATTCCTTTAGCTCCATTATGCATTAGAAGGAGTTATTATTTTTTTTTTCAAGGTGCTTTTTTCGCTCCTTTTATCCAACTGGCCAATTCTAATTTTTAAGGCATTCTTGTCATCTTTTGCCTTTTGTTTTGCTTTCTTCCATTTGGCCTAACCTTGTTTTTAACATATTATTTTCTTCAGTATTTTTTTTTGGTATTGCTTTAACCAAGTTGAATATTTGGTTTTCATGATTTATCTTCATTGCTTCTCATTTCTCCTCCCAATTTTCCCCCACCTCCCTTAATTACTTTTCAAAGTCTTTTTAGAGCTCATCCATAGCCTGAGGCCATTTCCTGTTTCTCTTAGAGGTTTTGGATACAGAAGCTTTAAATGTGTCACCCTCCAATTCTTCCATGGGACCAAAGTAATTTTCTGTGGTCAGACTTTTTTTTTCTTTTGTTTACTCATTTCCGCAGCCTAAGAGTAAATTACCTCACTTCCAAGGCTTTGGGGATTTTTTAGGAGACCCCACTGGGACTTACTCCAAAATCCTATGCTCTGTTGCTTGTGCTTTGATATGTAGATAGCCACAGGTAGTCTGCTCTGTCCTGGACCTATGAAGGGAGTATCTGCTTGCAAACCTGGATTTGAGTGTGGGCAAACAGCAGAGTCCTGCTCCAGTGAGAGCAGAGAGAATTCTGCAGTCTCCCCCATATCATCTGTGGGTTGTGTTCTGGAGGTGCAGGCTGGCTTCCCGATTGCCACCACAGGTTCTCACCATAGGGCTTCTCTGAGGCTGGGACTCCTCATTCTGCACTCACTGTGGTGAAGCCATAGTTCTCTCACTGCTCCTTCAAACTGTTCCTGGTGATTCTTGGGCTGCGCTGTGCTAAGATGTGCTTAGAACAGCTCTATTTTCCAACCCTTGGTCCAGTGAAACACACCTATTCTGAGGAACTTCTTGAGCTGGGAAATTTTATCATTCAGTCTTTTTGTGGGTTCTGCCCCTCTAACTTTTGACTAGAGTCATAACTTGAAGGTTTTTGGAGTCTTTTCAGAAGGAGTTTCCGGGAAATGTTGCCTCTTGACTCTGCCATGATGAGTCAATTTTTTTTTTAAAAAGCAAGCCATTCCCCAATTGACAAATGGTCAAAGGATGTGCGAAGTCAATTTACAGATGAGAGAATCAAAACAATCCATAGTCACTACTTATTAGAGAAATGAAAATTAAAGCATCTCTGAGGTACCAACTTAAATCCTTCAGACCAGCCAATATGACCAGAAAGGACAAAAATCAGTGTTGGAAGGGATGTGGGAAATCTGGGACACTAATACTTTGTCAGTGGAACTGTGAACTCATGCAAACATTCTGGAGAGCAATCTGGAATTATGCTCAAAGGGCAAAAAAAAATATGTATGCCCTTTGATCCAGCAATAACACTATTGGATCTATATCCTGAAGAGATTATGGAAAAGGGTAAAAAACATCACTTGTACAAAAGTATTCATAGTAGCCCTGTTTGTGGTGGCAAAAAATTGGAAATTAAATGAATCTCCAATGGGGGAAGGGCTTAACAAACTCTTGGATGTGTGTGTGTGTGTGTGTATGTGTATATACATATATATATATATATATATATATATATATATATATACATATATGTATACAATTTGTGATGGCATACTATTGTGCTATTAGAAACTAGGAGGGATGGGAATTCAGGGAAACCTGGAAGGATTTGCATGAAATGGTGCTGAGCGAGAAGAACAGAACCAGAAAACCATTGCACACTCTTACAGCAACATGGGGGTGATGATCAACCTTAATGGACTTGCTTATTCCATCAATGCAACAGTCAGGCACAATTTGGGCATATCTGTGATGGAAAATACCATCTGTATCCAGAGAAATAATTGTGTTGTTCCAACAAAGACCAAAGACTATTACATTTAATTAAATAAAACTGTTACATTATTATGTAATCTTGCTGTCTTGCTCTCTCACATATTTTTTTACTTAAGGATATGATTTCTCTCTCAACACTCAATTTACACTAATGTATAGCATGGAAACAATATAAAGACCATCAGACTGCCTTCTGTGTGGAGGGGTGGAGTGAGGGATTCAAGATTAGGGGGAAATTATGAAATTCCAAAATAAATAAAATCTTTCAAAAAGGAAAGATTACTAGTTTTTCTGTTTCCCTTAATTCTATCCTTCCCCATTTATACTTTTCTCTTTATTTCCACTTATCCCTTATCGCCAATGTTTTTCTGCCATTCTTTAACTTGTCTTTAAAATTTTAAGTTTTACCTTTCTGTTACCTTTGCCTTCTCTATAATCAAGTAGTTCTTTCCCTTTCTTTCCCTTCCCCCACCCACTCCTACTTCCCTGAAGGATAGGTTAGGTTTTTAGTCTCAATTGGAAAGATATGCTATTTTCATTTCTGTTTCAAATCTATTGGAAATTGAGGGGATGCTCTTCAATTGAGGAATGATTGGACAAATTGTGCAATATGAATATTATGGAGTAGTATTGTTCTAAAAGAATCCATGAATGGTCTGACTTTAGAGAAGCATGGAAAGAATTACACAAACTGATGCTTAGGGAAGAGCACAGAATCAGGCAGACATTTACACATTTACAACACATTTGCAGTTTGCAATATCATTGTAAATTGATTAACTTGGATAGATGCACTCTTCTCAGCAAATCAGAGATTTAGGGCAAGCCTGGGAGACTTGCTATGATCAAAATCATCTACATACATGGAGAAAAACAAACAAACTAAAAGGAAAAACAAACAAGAACACCCATAGAATCTGTTTTATAACTTTTATAACTTCTTTGTTTTTCCTTTCTATAGCATCGTTTTCTCTCTTTTACCTTAGTCCTAACTCTCATACACTCATCAATGAATATGTAAACATGTTAATCACAAATGTGCATGTACAACTTTTACCAAATGCTTTGCCACTAAGGAGAGAGGGAGAGGAAAGGAGAGTGGTAGAAAAATGTATAACTTATAAATATATTAAAGGATGAATTTTGAAAACTTTCCTACTATATAATTGGAAAAATAAAGTAAAATCTATATTTAAAAGGATTATACAGGACTTATCAACTTCAGCATTAAAAGATCAGAGGTCCTGCAATATGATATTCTAGAGGGCAAAGGAGCTTGGTTCAAAGCAAGAATCATCTATTCTGCAAAGTTCAACATATTCTTTCAGGGGAAAAAATGGATTTTCAACAAAAGAGAGGACTTTCAAAATTACCTGATGAAAAGATCAAAATTGAACAGACAATTTTATTTTCAGATAAAAGACTCAAGAAATGTATAAAAAGATAAATGGAAAGGGGAAAATCTGTTAGTTGATTAAAGGATGGGGTAGAAATTGATTGTTAAATGATAAGACTTTTTTAGCACTTGAGGGTTATATTTCTATTGGCACAATTAAAGGAGGGAACTTGAAAAGAGGATGTGGGTATGAATTGTTTATAAAATTATAAGGCTTATTGCTCTTGAGAATCATATTTCTCATGGTGCATTTTAGTTATGAATATGTGGAAAGAAGTTGCATATATGAAATAATTATGACACAAGGAAGCTTATCAATCAATCAATCAAGCCCCTTGAGAATTGCACTTCTATCAGAACAGATTAACTGAGTATTCTTTAATAGAATATGTGGATCATATCAGGAGAAGAAGGCATATGAGGATAAATAATACCATATAATGAGGCACACAGGACCTATTATAATAGGGTAAGATGGGACAGTTTGAGCACTGAATAAATCTTATTCTTAACATATTTGTCTCAAATATGGAATAACATAAATTCTCAATTTTGTTTAGAAATTCATCTTTCAAGGTTGCTCATTCCATCAGAGCAATAATCAGGGACAATTTGGGGCTGTCTGAGATGGAGAAAACCATCTGTATCAAGAGAAAGAACTGGAATTTGAACAAAGACTAAAGACTATTACCTTTAATTTAGGAAAAAACACATATCTTATTGTCTGATCTTGCTATGTCTTATATTTTATGTTTCATCCTTAAGGATATGATCTCTTTCCTATCATATTCAATTTGGATCAATGTATACCAGTATACCATGAAAACAATGTAAAGACTGGCTAATTGCCTTCTGTCAGAGATTGGGGGAGAGAAGTAGGATTAGGGGAAAAAAATCAAAAGGAAAATCTTTCAAAAAGAAAAGATTAATAGTTTTCTGTTTCCTTTCATTCTATCCTTCCCCATTTATACTTTTCTCTTTATTTCCTCTTATGAATTACAAAAACTCATCCTGAGCCAAAGGAGCAGAACTAAGAGAACATAGTATATATTAACAACTACATTGTAAGTTGATTAGCCTTGATGCATGTAGCTCCTCTTAGCAGTTCAGAGAGCTAGGAAAACCCTACAAGACCACCTATGGATAGAGCTAAACTCATCCAGAGGAAGAAAACAAAACAAAATAAAACAAATCTAAAAACCCTATATAATCTAAATGAATGCAGCATTTACTTTTCAAAGAAACATTTTTGTATTTCTTTCCTATCTCATGATTTTCTTTCTTTTCTTTTAATACTAATTCCTCATATCAAAACATCTAATCTGTAAACATGTTAAACAGAAATGTGTATGTACAGTATTCCTTGACTATTCACTGCTGAGAGGATGGGAAGGAAATTATGAAAATTAAAACTATTCACATGCATGTTGATGAATGTTGAAAAGCTCTCATAATATGTAATTGGAAAAATAAAATAATATATTAATTGAAAAAAAGAAATCATTAGCAGCCTGACTTCTGGAAAGCATGAACGATTTGTATGAACTAATGCTAAGTGAATTGAGTAGAACCAGGAGACCTTTATAAACATTAATAAAAACTTTGTGAAATGATCAGCTAAGAGGGAAGCCATATCTCTCAGTAGTTTGGTAACCGAGTACAATCCTGAAAGAAATATTAAGGAAAAAATCTATATCAGGAAAAGAAACTATGGATCCTGAATTCAGAACAAAGCACCCTATGTTCTCTTTTAAAAACTTATTTTGTACTTTTTTACTGTCTTTCTAATGCTGTTTGCCTTATTTCTAATCTTTGGTCATACATGGAAATATGTTGAAAAACAAATGAAACAAATGAACTATATCAAACTATATCAAATAGTTGCTACTATTGGGAAGGAGAAGGGAAGGGATGGTGGTAGAAATATGAGTAACTAAAAAATTTGCAAAAGGATGAATGTTGAAAACTTTCTTTTCATGCAATTAGAAAATAAATGATTAAGAAAATTAAATTTTATACCTCCTGTCATGGGAATACAATACTTATAATTCTTGAGAATTGTACTTCTCTTAGTATAGTTGAAAGAAGTATACTTAGAAGGAATGAATATAAATTTATCATGACATGATCAAAATTTAGCTCTTGAGAGTTGAAGATTTTAACTCAGGTCCTCCTGACTCCAGGGCCCATACTCTTAGCTGCCTCAAGTCACCTAGCTGTCCCAGTCTCCCTCTTTGAAAATAATGTGACATCATTCTTAGAGAATCCTAGAAAATCAAGTAAAAATCTACTTGTAAAAATTAAAATTTTAGCAAAATAGTAGTATATAAAATAAACTCCATAAATAATCATTTCCATAATAGTACTAACATACTCAACAGAAAGTGATAGGAAGAAATTCAATTTTCAAAGATAAACTCAGGACACCATTAGGAGACACTTTTAACACAAATAATTACATTAACTCCATAAGCTATTAAAATATTGTCAATTGTTCATGAGTAGACCAAGCTAAAGCACTAAAAATGACAATTTTACATAAATCAAATTACATGTTCAGTGTCACCAATCAAAATACCAAAAAAATATCTTATAGAGTTAGATAATATTGCAACAAAAATCATCTTGAGGTCAAGAATATCAAGGACATTAATTAATGCAAAAAATGGAAAGCAAAGTTATCTAGAAGTGTCTGATCTATAACGATATTTTAAAATGACAGTCATCAAAATTCTCTTGTACGGTCTAAGAAATAGAGAAGTGAATGAAAAAAAGTAACTATAGTAAATGACTAAAATAATCCATTGCTTCATAAACTCAAAGATGAGTTTACTTTATTATTCACTATTTGACAAAAAAAACTGTAAAACTTGAAAATTGTATGACAAAAACTAGGCAAAGTCCAACATCTCAGACCCTGTATAAGATTTTATGAAAATGGTGATACCATAAGTTGGTTATAAGAACAAGGAAAATCTATTTGTCAGATCTATGAAATGGGGAGAAATTTTTGACTAAGCAAGAGATAATTTTGGCTAGATTAATTTAAAAATATTTTCATGCAAAAAACTATCAAGATAGGGAACATCAAATGTTGGGAAATAATTTTACAGCCAGTATTTCTGTTAAAGTACCCATTTCTAAACTATATATGTATATATATAGGCAGGAAAGAAGTAGGCAGCAGAGAGAATGGATTAAAAAACAACTGAAAGTCTGAGAATGACAGAGAATTCAGTCTTTTGGAGGAAACAGGATGGAATGGTATCACTTGACTAAGTAGAAGGGTTAGTCTTGGTTAGAAGTAAAGCTGCTTCATTATGTCAGACAGTAGTTAAATTCAAGAAAATGGCAATGTGTACCTTAGTGATGAGATGAAGAATAGAAGAATATAGGGAACTCATGGCAAATGGACTCAATTATTTTTTTCTGTAAAATATGAGGGAGTTGCTCTGCCTCTGACAGAATGAGGGCAGTGAGAGTCAGTGATGATTTGAACAGGATGAAAAGAATTCTTATATTATTTTTACAAGGTTTGTCTTTATGAAAATGTATATAATGTTTCTATTTTAACATATAATTCTCAATTTCTGTTGTACATTATTACTGAAATATGTATTGCTGTGGTACATTAATTTGCATATATAATATATATATATATATATATATATACATATATTTAATTAGGAAATGGCAACTGATGATATATGAGGGATGAGGAACTTTAAAGAAGGAAAGAGTTAACCTGAAGTTGCAAATTTGATGAATGGATGGATAGTGCATCATTAAAAAACAGGATTGATTTCAGTGAGGTATGGCGTTACTTTTTATATTTGTTAAGCTTGACATGCATCATGGGAATTATAAATTTATAGTAATAATATTTTAAGATAATTAAATGTGTCTTTAATAAGAGTAGGCCTTGTCAAACAGTAGTTTAAAAACTTATAAACAATTCTATTACACCACAGTGGTGATGACTATTTGATGGTAACTCCCTTTCAAGGGAGAAGAAGAATATCCACAAAGACAATAAGTATAAATTTTACATTTTAGTAAAATATGATATAGAAAATATTTTTCATAAATTATCTCATTGTATCCTTAAATAATTACTTTTTAAAAAAGGTTTTGCAAGGCAAATGGGCTAAAGTTGTTTGCCCAATGCCACACAGCTAGGTAATTATTAAGTTTCTTGAGGCTGGATTTGAACTCAGGTACTTCTGACTCCAGGGCTGGTGCTCTTTCAATGTGCCACCTAGCTGCTCCAAGAATTACTTTCATTAGGAGATGGTATTCCAAATTTAGAAATATGTCTTTGTCTCACTTTGGAGACTTTGAGAAATCAATTCATCTGTATGGACCTAAAGATTAGAATATAAACTAAATTCCCCTATAGTTCTCTAAATCACTGTCTAGGAAATTGTAAAACTGAGGCTCAGAGACTAAAAGGATTAATTATTGAACCTAGAAAGTAATTCAAATGCACTGACTTTAATATTCATTCCACTAGTCTACAATTTGTCTATCATATCTCAAATTTCTCCTTGGTATTCTTTGTGGAGAAATACATTCAATTCATCTTTAACACAAGTAGTTAATGAAATTTGTTGCCTAACTTTGCATAACCCCTCTCTACTTCTACAGTTGAAGATGATTTTATTACCCCTTCTTTTACTTGCTTTAGAAATCTCTTCAAGTAATTATTTGTAGGCTCAAGACATGACTGTTTTCTATTGACCTTAATTTATCCTTTCTCAGACCCTGAGAAACTCAGGGAAAGTAATATATATATATATATATATATATATATATATATATATATATATATATATATATATATATATATATATTTGTGTGTGTGTGTGTGTGTGTGTGTGATTTTTCAAGATATTTTTACTTCCATATGGGAAAGGCTATGATAAAACACAAATAATGGATCCTATACTTGACCAAAATGTTCTTATCATCCTGAACCACTTTGGATTGACTAACAAGTTCAATTAAATGAAACTTCCACAGATTTTCTAAATTAATCTATCAGGAGTATAAATGAAATATATATTCATTTGGGACTGTCTATTTCCACATTATGACTAGGTAGATAGAATGAAAAAAAGTTATTGACTGAAGGACTTGGATGCAAATGACTATTTGAAATATAATTGCAAGTGACCAAAGGCAAGTCATTTAATTCTTAGACTATATCAACTGATTTATTCCTGTGGTTAAATCCTCAAAAGGTTTTTAAAGTGATCAAAACAAATCATTTAAAGTGTTTTGCAGCTTTTAATGGGATATTCTTATATTAGTTAAGATATCAATGATGATGTTGAGGATGACAATAATGACAATCCTTAATTTGACTACCAAACATCATCTTCAAAAGTTTTATAAACTGTCATTAAAAATCTTAAAATGCATTATTTTGTAATGTTAAATGATGCTTTATTTTACTTGCAAGATTCTAACTTGTATTCTTAATCCTACTTCACACAAATGTTATCTCTATTATGCTGAAATAAATATAATTTTCTTGGTCAATTTCTCAACAGTCAATTTTTTAACTCTGCATTATTTATAATATTGAACAACCACTTCTTGGTATCTCCTTCCCTCCAAGTTTCTGGGATTACTAACTCTTGGTTCTCCTACCTCTCTGATTGCTCTGCCCCAGTCTCCTTTGCTGGAATCTTATCTCTGTCACACCCTGTAGCTGCAGGGCTCCACTTTGAAAATTTGTCTTTTCATTTTCTTTACTAATTCACTTAATGAAATCTTCAGCTTCCAGGTTTAATTATCAGATCTATGGAGATGATTTTCAGGTCCACCTATCTTAGGCAAAACTCTTTGCTGATGCATCATAAAATTTCTCCAAATTTTTTTCAGACATTTCAAACTGAATATAAAGTAAGAATGTTAAAACTCAACACAGACAAAAATGTGCTCTTGTCACTTCTGGCCAAAATGGTGCAGAGAAGACAGGCACCAATGCTAAGGTCTTCTGATCTTCCCTCATATATATTAAAACAGAAATTCAATCAACAAAACCCAGAAAAAGAACCTTGGAGAAGAACATCTACTTCAAGGTTAGTCTTCTGGGATTGTGGGTGAGTCGGGCACAGAAAGGAGAAACCTTCCCAGGAGGGTTGAGAGCCTGAATAGCTTAGGATCAGTTAAGGAGGCCTTGATTATGGGAGCCACAATCCAAGAGCCAACTCCTGTGTGGAGGATTTGGATGTAGGACTTATGGTCTGGAGTGCTCAGGTGGGGCTAGAGGTTGAGTTCCAGCTCTGAGAGTTGCAGACACTTGGCTCCTCTGGTCTGGAAGAATTTAGGCACCATACTTTCACCTTAGCAGAATCATTTTCCCAGAACAAACACAATAATAGTTTACTTGCCCCCCCTCCCCCAGGCTCAAGGATGGGCAGTGAATTCCTTCAGCTGAATAGGGAGAGTAATTACCTTGCCCCAGGGCATAGTCCACATTGTTCAAGGACAAAAGCTGCAAAGCAGCACCACCCACATTCTCCAGGCAAAGACAGAGGGCCTCAAATCAAAGTTACAGACACTCCAGAGAAAGCAATGAGCACCAACCAACTTAAAGTCTGTGAAGAAAGTCTCTAGGGATCTCAAATCCAAACTGCTCTGAACCAGCCCCTTCCCCAACACAAGATCTCAGGAAAAAGAAGAAAGGTCATCAGAAAGGGGACTCCATTGAAAGCTACCAGAAAGACAAAGACCCTAAGGTAGAGAGATCTAGAACCTCTGAGGGGAATATGATTTGTTCTCCAATCTAGAAAGACTTCCTTAAAGAAATCAGGAAGGAGTTTAAAAATCAAGAAGAGGCAAAGGGAAAGGGGAAAGAAAGTGAGGGGTTAGATATAGAAGGGCAAACACACTTTAGGTGACAGTATCCAGAAACAAAATACTGGCGAATATGAATAAAGTGAAAAAAGAGGAAAAATACAAACAGAGGGAAGATAGCATGGGGGTCAATAAAAAGTTAGTAATTAGAACTTTGAATGTGAATGATACGAACACTCCCATAAAACAAAAATGAATAGCAGAATGGATTAAAAGCCAGAATCCTACAAATATGCTGCTTATAAGAAATTCATTTGAAGCAGAGATATACATAAAGAGTAAAGGTAAAAGGTTGAAGAAAATATATATTTTGCTTTAGCTGAAGTGAAAAAAAGCAGGAGTAGCAATCCTTAACTAAGACAAAGCAGCTGCAAAAAGAGATAGCATTAACAGAAAAGAGGAAAGAAACTATATCCTCCTAAAAGGTAGTATAGACAATAAAGTAATTTCAATACTAAACATAAACACACCAAATGGTTTAGCATCTAAATTCTTAGAGGCCTCCTTGGAGGAGTAACAGGAAGACATCAACAGTAAAGCTCTACTAGTGGAAGACCTCAACCTCCCACTCTCAGAGTAAGATAAATTGTACCACTAAATAAATAAAAAGGAAGTATAGGAGGTAAATAGATTGTTAGAAAACCTGGATATGATAGACATATCTGTAGTACATGGCACTCACAAAAAAATTGACCATCTACCAGGACATAAAAACCTAATGATCAATTGCAGAAAGGCAGAAATAGTGAATACATCTTTTTCAGATCATAATGCAATAAAAATCACATGCAACATTGGGTCAGGGGGAACAGACCGAAAACTAATTGGAAACTAAATAACTTCATATTAAAGAATGAATAGATCAAACAAAACATTGTAAAAAGAATTACTTATTTCATCCTAGGTAATGATCATGAGAAAGCATACCCAAACTTATAGGATAAAGCCAAGGCAGTTGTCAGGGGATATATTATATCTTTAAATTCTTGCATGAATAAATTAGAGAAAGAGGAAATCAATTAACTAAACATGAAACTAAATATATAAGGAAAAAATTAAAAGACCCCAATTAAATACCAAGTTAGAAATTCTAAAAATGAAATAAGAAATTAATACAATTGAGAACAAGAAAATTATTGAACTAATGAATAAAACTAAGAGTTTGTTTTATGAATTAAACAATAAAATTGATAAACCTCTGGTTAATTTGATTAAAAAATAAAAAAACCAAATTGCTAGAATCATAAATGAAAAAGGTATACTCACCACCAAAGAGGAGAAAATTAAATTAATAATTTACAATTATTTTGCCCAACTCTATGCCAATAAATTTGCTAATCTAAATGAAATGCATGCATATTTATAAAAATATAAGTTGCCCAGATTTAATGAAGTGGAAATTATATATCTAAATAACTCTATCTCAGAAAACGAAATTCAACAAGCCATTACTGAACTCCCTAAGTAAAAATCTCCAGGGCCAGATGGATTCAAAAGGGAATTCTATCAAACACTTAAGGAACAATTGGTTCCAATTCTAAATAAACTCTTTGGAAAAATTGGTGAATATGGAACTCTGCCTAACTCTTTCTATGGCACCAATATGGTGATGATACCTAAACCAGGAAGATTTAACACATAGAAAGAAAATTATAGACCTAGCTCAATGATGAATGTATATGCAAAATCTTAAATAAAATCTTAAAAAAGCGATTACACAGATTATCACTAGGATAATGTGGTATGACAAAGTAGGATTTATCCCAGCAATGCAGGGTTATTTCAGCATTAAGAAAACTGTTAGTATAATTAATTATACCAATAACAAACCTTTTTAGAAACTATATGATTATATCAATAGATGCTATAAAAGCTTTTGATAAAATACAGCATCCATTCCTACTAAAAACAGTAGAGAGTGTAAGAATAAATGGATTTTTCCTTAGCATAATAAGTAGTAGCTATCTGCAGCCATCAACAAGCATTATATGCAGTGGGGATAATCTAGAGGTAAGATCAGGTGCAACAAAGATGCCCATTATCACCACTACTATTCAATATAGCATTAGAAATATTAACTTCAGTAATAAGAGAAGAAAAAGAAATTAAAGAAATTAGAAATGGGAAGGAAGAGACAAAATTCTTAATCTTTACAGGTGACATGACAGTATACCTAGAGAATTCTGAGAAATCATCTAAAAAAAACAGTAGAAAAAATGAGTAACTTTAGTAAAGTCATTGCCCTGACCCGCGGGGCAGAAAAGTGGGGTGTCGAGGAGGACCCAGCCTGAAATGGAATGGGTGAGAATAAGGAGAGTGAGACCCAAGGATGGTGGATAAGGTCTGAGTTTATTTGAGAAAAATACCTGCTTATATTTTGTAGAGAAGGAACAAGGGGATTAGCTTAGGGGTGGAGTTGGTATGCCTTGGCCTGAGAGAAGGGATAGTCTGTGGTCAGTTTGTTCTTGATAATGGAGGGTGACTTTCCTTTATCTTGGAATTTTGTTTGCTCCTTTTATCTTATCTGACAGGGGGCTTCTTGGCTCCTGGTATGTCTGGAATTTATTTGCTCTTTTTATGGGGGCTTCTTGGCCCCTGGCATGTCCCCCTTTTTTATTTTAAATTTATGGGCAGGATCCCTGTCTTAGGCTGTGCAACTTGGTTTTCATGCTTGGTATCCGTGACCAGGAGGGGACCTTAGCAAGGTCCTTGTTATCTCCTGTAGGATCTGATGTTCCCAAGTCATGGAGTTGCACTAAATCCCGTCATTGGGTATCACTGCAGCCCTTAGGGGGTGCCTTTCCTTGAGCAGATGCGCGCATACCAAGGTGGGCGAGGTGTAAGAGCAGCGAACCTCAAGGGTTCCATTTGGGGGTCCTCACAGGACCCTTGGCTTTTCAATTGGTGATATAAGACTGAAACTGGTTTTCCAAGGGCTGAGTCAATTTGGGATTTGATAAAGTTGGTCAGTCTCCTGAAGGCCCATGGTCCAAAAGAAATTAGAATTAGGAAGCCAATTCATGGGCCTAGAAGGCTTGGGAGCAGAGTAGAGAGCCAAGGGGATGTGGAAAACCAATTTTTATACCATGCCTCACCTTTCTCTCTCTCTCTCCCTTTTTCTTTTTTCCAGGCTATCCTTAACCCTTTGCAGACTGTCTTCTACCAGGCCAAGTTTATCCTTAAAAAAACAGCATTCTTCCTTTAGTGCCTCGCAGAGTCCCCCCTGTTGTAAAAATAACAAATCAAGACCGCGTCTATTTTGTAATGCTACTTCAGCTAGAGAGGCAACAGAATCTTTTAGGTGTTCTAACCCTGCTTGAAGTTCTGAGTTAGGTGAGGAAAAAGGGAGACAAGGATACAATAGTCCTTTTTCTCAAGGAATTGTTTGGTGTCCACAAAGGTGGTTAGTCCTGAGGAGCAAGCAAGATAGGTATTAGGAGGGGCTACAGCATATCTATAGGAAGTATTAATAAGGGTACTTTGGTTACATACTGTGTCTAGCTGAAGAGGGGGGAGCATTTGCGGGTCAAGGAGACAATTTCCCTGACCGGAGATTTTTGCAAGAGTGAGGCCTTGGGATTCCCCAGTGCCCCATCTGAGATCATCTGTTCTGTTGGAGTGTGTGATGTTCCCGAATTGAGCAATACCTTCATAGAAGGGAGGGGAAGAGGAATAGCAGATCCAGCATTCTTCCAATGAAGAATTCTGTATCTGGGTCAAAGCTTGTACAGAGGCATTAATGAGGTGATCCAGTACCCAGTTCCTGTCGTCTCACAATCCCATTTTTACAATAGAAGTCCCCCATTCTACCGCATTGTGGGGCTGATGAGCGATGGTATCCCGGGCAAACATAAAAAGAGAGGGTCCCAAGCCTCTCTTTTCTATCTTGAGAGCCACAGCCTGTCATGCGATCATCGGGACCCCCATACTGCGTCCCATCCACTGTTCCATTCGGATAATCAACAAAGATCTGGGTACAGGGGAAGCCAGGGTGTCGTGGAGTCAATTTTCGAGGTACTCCAGATGCAGAATCCTTGAGCATCTTCGACTGACCCAAGTGTAGTTAAGTAGTTGGTATGAGCAGGACAGGGGAAGGAGCAGGCACAGGACAAGTGCCTTCATGCTGGAGCTTTTATCTACAAGAGAGCACAGAGGGGGATTCCTCAGGGGGTTCCCTGGGTGGATTATATGATTTTACTAGACGCTCGGGTAGCCATCTAGCATTTTGAGCTGATGAATCATAAATACAGGCATGTCCTTTACCCCAGGAAAGGACTGGGTCAGGTCCTTGCCATTTGTTGGAGATGGGATCTCTCCACATAGCCTGTGCATAGTTGTGTTCAGTAGTGGGATGCCAAAGGCAATCTGCTGCAGATTTGGCATTAGCATCAAGGGAGAGGAAATTGAGGACAAAGAGGGCATGGTTAAGAATAGTTTTAGCATTGTTAAATCTTGGGGTAGAGTGTCTCTGACCCTTTCTGTAATTTAGTAATCATATTTTTGAGCGTTTGGTGGGCTCTTTCTACAATGCCCTGTCCTTGAGGGTTTTTCATAAGCTCCCTTAGAAGTTTTATAGGTAATTGAAGCAATGGTTTGACAATGATCAAAAAAATCAGCCTTCCAGGTGAGGAACTGTCCTCGTGTAAGTACTGCCTGGATGACCCTGAGCCACTCGGAGGGGAGAAGATATCCCCCAGGGGAGATGGCTGCTAGAGTAAAGGGGGCATTAGGCCCCAGGGGCAGGAAGGCAGGGGCAGTTAGGTATGGAGGGGGAGTGGAGGCTAGGGGCCAGTCTGGGTTATTATATCTAGCGGCCTCTTCCTCAAGTTCTGCCTCATCGCCTGGGTCTGGAGGCTCTGAATCTGGGTCCGTTTCTGGACTGGACCAGAGATTCTTATTTCTTGTAAACACTGGGCAGGTTATGGGCTCCTCTGCTGGTGTTATCTCAGAAGGGAGAGGAGGATAGAGGGATTTGCTTGGGGGGATTTCAATAGCTGCTGAGGGAGATCTAGCTGGAGTTTTAGGGGGTTTCGCTTCCTCTTCTTTCAAAGACTTTATAGAGGCTGTACGCAAAAGAGGGCAAAGGCAGGACTCTGCAACTGAAAGAAGCTGTTTTTTTGTGGGGTCCCTGGTTGCGCTTTCCACTATGTCTCTTATAAGACCCCAGTAAGAAAGGGCTGAAACAGGGACGGCATCGGGTCCTTCTATTTTCAATTTCTGATTAAGATCTCTTCCTACTTTCTGCCATTTGCCTGGGTGGATCTCAGGTCCTGTTACCAGAAACCACGGGCATACTTCATCTATAAAAAGGAAGAATCTAACAAGATCCTTTTTCTTTACTTTAACTCCCCTGTCTTTAAGTGCCAGTTTAAGGTCCCGTATAAAGACCTGTTATTTAGACAGCTTGGAACCCATGAGAAAAGAATGAGGCAGACGTCACTTACCTGTTCGTGGGGCTCTCCGGAGCGATCAGAGGGGGTCGCGATCAGAGGGGGTCGCGACGATTCTTCTTTACGGGGTCTGCCTGGCAAGAGTCCGTGCCTCGAGCCGCACGTTGGGGGCCACGTGCCCCGACCCGCGGGGCAGAAAAGTGGGGTGTCGAGGAGGACCCAGCCTGAAATGGAATGGGTGAGAATAAGGAGAGTGAGACCCAAGGATGGTGGATAAGGTCTGAGTTTATTTGAGAAAAATACCTGCTTATATTTTGTAGAGAAGGAACAAGGGGATTAGCTTAGGGGTGGAGTTGGTATGCCTTGGCCTGAGAGAAGGGATAGTCTGTGGTCAGTTTGTTCTTGATAATGGAGGGTGACTTTCCTTTATCTTGGAATTTTGTTTGCTCCTTTTATCTTATCTGACAGGGGGCTTCTTGGCTCCTGGTATGTCTGGAATTTATTTGCTCTTTTTATGGGGGCTTCTTGGCCCCTGGCAAGTCATAAGATGTAAAATAAACTCTCATAAATTCACAACATTTCTATATATGATTAGCAAGTTGCAGCAGAAAGACCTAGAAAGAAAATTCCCATTCAAAGGAACTTCAGACAATATAAAATACCTGCCAAGCAGACTCAGAAATTTTTGGAAAACTATTATAAAACATTTTGCACCCAAATAGTATCAGATTTAAATAACCAGGAAAATATCAACTGCTCATGGAAAGGCTGAATTAATATAATAAAAATGACAATTCTATGAAAATTTATCTACTTATTTAGTACCCTACCAATCAAAATTCCAAGAAATTATTTTAACAAGTTTGAAAAATTGTTAATAAATTCATATGGAGAAATAAAGCATGAGAATTTCCATGGATTTAATTTAAAAAAAGTTCAAAGGAAGGTGTCTAAGGTCTACTAGATCTATAATTATATTATAAAACATCAGTCATCAAAACTCTTATTGGATAAGAAATAGAGTGGTGGATCAGTGGAAGAGACTAGGTGCAATAGCAGGAAATGATTATAGTAATCTGCTGTTTGATAAACTGAAAGAGTCAAGCTATTGGGATAAAAATTCTCTCTTTAATGCCAACTGTTTGGAAAATTGGAAATAAGTATGTGAGAGACTTGGATTAGACCAACATACCAAGTTAAGATCAAAATGGATACAAGATTTAGACACAAACAATAATATTATAAGCAAACTAAGAGATTAAGGAACAGTTTACCTGTCAGATATGTGGAAAGGGAAGCAATTTATGACCAAAGAAGAGATGGAGAACATTATTAAATACAAACTAGATAATTTCAATTACGTTAAATTAAAAAGCTGTTGCACAGAAAAAATAACTGTAACCAATATTAAAAGAAATGTAGTAAATTGGGAAACAATTTTTATAACTTGTACTTCTGACAAAGAACTCATTTCTAAAATATAACTTGTACAGAATTGTAAATTTTATTTTATTTTCTCAGCCTTGCTCTGAACAACTGATATTTTCCCCAATTATTTAGATCTGACTTTATTTGAGCAAAAATTGTCTTGTAAATTTTTATATAATTCTTGTATTTGTCATGGCAAGTCAGAAATATTTTATATTTTCTACAGTTATTTTGAATAGAATTTCTCATTCTATCTCATATTACTGGACTTTATAAATACTGTATATATTATATATGTATATACTATACATATGAGTGTAAATGTATGTGTCTATATAGTCTATATATATATATATATATATATATATATATATATATATATATATATATATATATATATATGGATATGTATGCTGATGATTTATGTGTAGATTATTTTGTTTCCTGCAGCTTAATTTAATTTTTTCATGGTTTCAAGTATGTTTTTTTTTAATTTCTAGGAGTAAAAGTTTTGCTTGCTCATCTTCTATTCGAATTCCTTTAACTACTATTTTTCTCTTATTTCTAAAGATAGCATTTCTAGTACAATAATGAGTAATATGGTGATGTCAGGCACATTTGTTTCAACCCTGATCTTATAGGGAATGTTTATAGCTTATCCTTATTATATATAATGCTTACAGATAGTTTTTAAATGATTCTATTTATCATTCTAAAGAAAGTTTCATTTATCCCTTCACTCCAGTATTTTATATAATTTTGTTATTAATTTTAATTTTGTTACTAATATAGTAAATTATACTATTGTTTTCCTAGTACATAAGCAGCCCTGGATTCCTGGTATAATACCCAACTAGTCATATTTTATTATTCTATTGATAAACTACTGTGATGTCTGCTATTATTGTATTTAAAATTTTTGCATCAATATTCACAGACAAATTGTGTTTATAATTATCTTCCTATGTTTTGACTCTTCCTATTTAAATTTTCAACTATACATACATATATATATATATATATATATATATATATATCTAGTAAAAGAAAACTGACAATACACATTCACCTTTTTATTCAAATTATTTATATAGAGTTAGAATTAATTGTTCTTTAAATGTTTGCTAGAATTTACTTTTGAATTCATCTGGCCCTGAAGATTCTGTTCTAGGCAGTTCATTTATAGCTTGCTCAATTTCTCCTTTTGCCATAAGTTATTTAAGTGTTCAATTTCTTCTTCTGCCAATCTGGTCAATTTCTATATTTTATAGGTATTCATCTATTTCACTTAGATTGTTTTTAGGCATAGAATTGGATAGAATGCCTATGAATTATTACTTTAATTTTCTGTTCAATGGTGATGGATTCACCTTTTTCATTTTTGATACTGGCAATTTTTTCTTTCTCTTTTAAATCAAATTACAAAGAAGTTCATCTATATTCCTTTTTCATAAAATCAATTCTTAGTTTTATTCATTATTTCAACACTTTTCTTTCATTTTTATTAATTTTGGCCTTAATTGCAATAATTTCTAATTTGATATTTAATTGGAGCTTTTTCATTTTTTTCTTTTTCTAACATTTTTAGTTGCATGTCCAATTCATTAATCTTCTCTTTCTCTATTGAAGTCATGGAAGCATTTAGAGATATAAAATCTCCCACTAAGAATTCTTTTGACTGCATCCCATAAGTTGAATTGTTTAATTATTGCAATTCTCATAGATGAAGATAATGATTGTTTCTCTGATCCACATTTGACTGACATATTTTAAGATTAAATTATTCTATTTCCAATCAATATTAGATCTATCTTTCCATGGTACTTTATTACACCTAGTATATTCGTATTTCCTTCTGATTTAGAAAGGATACATTCTATATTTCTGTTTATCTAGATTTCATTGTGAA
Organism: Macrotis lagotis; assembly: GCF_037893015.1. Classification (NCBI taxonomy): domain Eukaryota; kingdom Metazoa; phylum Chordata; class Mammalia; order Peramelemorphia; family Peramelidae; genus Macrotis; species Macrotis lagotis. The sequence goes on along the minus strand of NC_133658.1, from coordinate 76,797,721 downwards.
GTTTTTATAAATGCATGATCAGTTATATGTAGGTGCCATCTGCCACTGAGAAAATATATTTTCCTATCTACCTTCAATCTTCAGAGGTCTATTATATATAACTTTTGCAAAATTTGATTCACTATTTAACTTTTTTCTTATATATTTTGTGTTTTTATTTGTCTAATTCTGAGAGAGGGAGACTGAGTTCCCCAACTTGTACAGTTTGACTGTCTATGTCTTCCTATTGAGCTTTTCTAAGAATTCATGAAACACTGGGTGTATGTATGTTTACTATCATATTAATTCATTGCCTGTGGTATCTTTTAGGAAGATGTAATTTACTTCCTTATTCCTTGTAATAAGTTCTATTTTTTGCTTGTGTTTTGTCTAAAATAAGGATTGCTACTCCTGCTTTTTTTCCCCATTTTTTTCCTGAAGCATAATTATTCTGCTACTGTCTTTTATCTTTATTATCTGTGTATCTTTTTTACTTTAAATGTGTTCCTTGTAAACAACATACTGTAGGATTCTGATTTTTAATTTTCTCTGCTTGAGAGGTAAGTCTCTGATTTTCAACATAGAGTCAAGATGGGGGCAAGAAGCTAGGAAACTCTCCAAGTTGCTTTGTTTCCCCCTGCCCCCCCCAAAAAAAATAAATTTAAATGAAATTTCTAAACAGATCTTACAGCTACAGAACCTACCCCAAAAATATGAAACAACTTTTCAGTCGGATGTCTGGATGAATTTCAGTAAAAGATCGGTCAGATGTTAAAAAGGGCAGTACAGTCATTTGTAGACAGGAGAGCTGGGAAGTCAGTGTTAGCCAGAGCACAGCTAAGGTTCCAACACAAATCTGCCAACACTAATGGTCCCAACCTTGGATGAGAGAGCAAGAATTTTAAAGGTAAAACTGATCAACTGGAAAAGAAAAATTAATTGATTGGAGAAGGACCCAAAAATATTAATTCCCTCTGCTATCTACTTCTATTCTATGGTGGAGTTCACCTCATTCACATTCACAATTATGACTACTGATTTCCTCTAAATTATTTCCCCCATTTTTTACTTTTGTTTCTCTTTTTACCCTATTCCTTCTTACTAGTGTTTTGCTTTTGACCACACTTTCCTTCATTATGCCTTAACTTCTATCAGTCCCTTCCTCCATTTTCTTTCTCCTTTCTCTTCTTAATTCTACCCTTCCTTCTATTGGTCACTATTTTCTTTTTTCTTTGCCCTTTCCTCTCATAATTTCCTGTAGTGTAAGATAAATTTCAAAACCCACCTGATTGTATATGCTATTACTTCTGTATGTCAAAACTAATGAGTTTAAGATTCATGCAATTCTTACCCCTTTGTTTCTTTTCATTTGTGATACGTACTTTGAGTCTCTTCTTGTTATATATTTACCCTATTCTGATTTCTGGGGCAAAGGAAGGCACTGTCCCCATTCTTTTGTGCTGGGAGCCAAGGTCCTTCTCACTGGGCTGCAATGCTATTGATTTGCTTACTGAGTTAGGATAGCCTGGTTTAATCATGCCCTCTCTGCTGGTGTTCTGGGGCTCACAATTTTCCTTTTGTACTGGACTAGAAGCCTCTCAGCTGACCTACTCTTCCCCTGTTCTGTTGAGCCAAAACCAGGGACCTTGGTTACGGATCTTTGCTGTGACTAAGAGCCTCTTGCTGTTTCCTTGCTTCCTGTGTGATCTGGGCTGTATTCTCATTCACTTAAATGTGACAGATATTTCTAAAGGCTTTTCAAGATACATTGCACTGGAAAATTGCTCCATTTTATCTTCTTGTGGGCTCTGTCACTCCACTATAAGTTTAGAGACTTAATTGAACATTGTTTTTAAGGGACACGAGGGAGAAAAATCAGTCAATGTTTTGTATTCTCTCTGGCATCTTGTCTCTTTCCCCTATGGTACATCTTAATGACTCATTACTGATTGAGCCACATTGATTAGTGATAAGGACATGATCCTGGAGAAATGGACTGAACATTTCCATATTGTTCTCAACAGTCTCTCATCAATTGATGTGGAAGTCATTGATCATAAACCTGGCTTGAAGTCAGTCCCTCTCTATCAGAACTTTCAACTGAAGAAGTTTTAAGTAACATTCAGTTTCTCTTGTGTGGCAAAGTGCCTGCTATAGATTCTCTTTTTGCTGAGATTGTCAAGGAAGGGAGTCCACTAATCATAGAAAAGCTGACTGAAATCCCTTACATTATATGGTAGGAAATGGTTAATCTCCACCACTACCCCCCACCTCCACCCCTGGCAAGGAGCATAAGGATGCCTCTATTGTCAATATCTTTGAAAGGAACAGGCATAGATTATCTTACCTCAAACATGGAGTTCGAAGTGAGTCTCTCTCTTAGTTTTTGCTGGCACTTAGATGGTGCAGTAGATACAGCACTGGCCTTGGAGTCAGAAGGAAAGGCTTTTGAATCTGGCCTCAGACATGAGTCCTACTAGCTGTATGACCTTAGATAAGTCACTTAATCCTTATTGCTCTGCATCCAGGGCCATCTCCATGATTCATATCTGGCTACAGGACCCAGATGGCATTAGAAGAGAAATTGAGACTGATGACTTAGCACAGTAGCCACTTACTCAAATTCAATTCACTTACTTATCATGACATCACTTTCCTGATGGAATGGTCTTCTTTGAAAATGAAGGTCAGACATTATTTTTATTGCTGAAAAGATCCCTTTTTTTGCAAAGTGATTTTATTCAAGTTTGAAAACTATTTCATAATACAAAAAAGTTCTTGGAAAAGATATATTTTGTACCACATTTTTTTTTATTTTTTCAAGAAAATATATAACAAAAATAGAATTCAAAAATTAAACAGTATTTCAAAATAATTCAGCTGACTATTGGAAACTGCTATCATTAAAAATTTCACAGCATTAGTATCTTAGTATGTAGTAGAATATATTCAATATTGAAAATACTATATATAAATACATTACTAATAACTCAAATACATTTCAGGCATCATATAATGCATATGACAAGAAGGCTTTCATATATTGTTTATTTCACAAACATTACCTTAGAAAAATTTACAATTTGGGATTCTAGTCACTCACATGAAAATAATAATAATAATAATAATAATAATAATAATAATAATAATAATAGTAATAATAATAGAAATAAAACTGTTAAACTAACAAATCTCTTGCCCAAACTGAATTGCTAAAATTTGCACTTTACCAGGAAAATACCATCCTATCTAAAAACGCTTTTTGACTATTCAGTTCATATTTCTACTAATTTTTATCCATCGGCATGAAAATAAATAGGCAATTTTTTTCATTTTGTAACATTGTACTCATTATGAAAACCAACATAGGTCAATCAAAATTAAGGAAACCACCTGTGCTATGAAAAATATGGAAGCCTTGAGAATTTATATGAAGATCTTCATCAAAGAATTGGAAAAGAAAAATATTAATATATATTTTTCTCACTGAAACTCACTAGAGATATGATTTATAATCTGTCACATTTTGATTTGATTAGTTTTGTCTCATATCGATTCACTATGATGTTGATGTTTGTCCTTCCTTCTCAAAGAAGACAGTGGCATGAGGGATATGATGCCATGACAAGCATAGATTTAAGTGAAGGGGTATTGTGCTAAGTCATCAGCCTCACTTAATCCTCTAAAGTCATCTAGATTGAGTGACCAGAGATGAATAAGGACAACTGGAGATGGCACTGGATATGAGACTATCAGGATTAAGTGACTTTCCCAAGGTCATCTAGCTAGTGAGTATCAAGTATATGAATCTGGGTTTAAATTCAGATCCTCCTGACTATAAGGTCAGCATTCTATTCACTGAGCCAATTAGCTGATTTCAATATTAAAAAAAAAAAAACATTCACTATGGCAATTTATGTGGCATCATGTGCCTATACTTTCCAGATACAGTACCTGTATATGCTAAATCTTTGGTGATAAATATTCAAACCTAAAATTAAGCTTTATATGCTCAAGATTCTTGCCAGAGTTCTTAATAGGCTAGGCTGATCTTTCACCTACAAGTGTGGTTTCAGAAATGATTAAAGAATAGTTGAGATGATTTTTACTCTCTGGCAACTTCAAAATAACTAGAAGCAGAATAGAAATCTGCTTAAAGTTTTCATTGATTTGACCAAAACATTGAAAAATGTTAATAATGAGGGCTTATGGGAAATTATGTCAAAATTTGGCATCTTATTAACTTCTTTCATTATGAATGCATGCCAGTTTGATGATGGTATTATTGCACAGGATCTCAGTAGTGGAAGATAGTATTCTGTTTTCCCCAGGCACCAATAGAGTGAAGCAAAATGGTGTGCCTACTTCCATGCTTTTAGAGTGGAAGGAAAGTCAAATAAGAATGTCATATATCACTTTGAACTAAGGGTTGCCTTTATCATGCTAATGCAGAGTCAAAAGACTCCATTCTAGTTTGCAAAAACCTGATGAGCTGGAACCCTTCTATTCTTTCCTAAATAGTTTGCTCTTCACAGGACTCTGATTTGGATTTCTGATACATGTATCATTTTCATTTGGCTTGTTAACCATGCTTCCCCCAAAACACGCATTTTCCAGGCCTATTTCTATGAGGGAAAAACTTCCTGCCAGACATTTATAACTAAAACATATAGCATCAATTCATTCTATCTCATATCTTGTCATGCTTAGTATTGTCCTCAGACATTTCCACAAATATTTCTTTCACCTAGAATACTAATAATCTTTATTATATATTTCATTGATATATAATAATTTATGAATATATTTAAATTTAATATATACATATATATTTTGTATACATATGTCTATCATGATAAATTAGTTTATATCATACAGACCTATGAAACAATGAATTAAAATCATGAATATGATTAAAGCTAGGTCTAGAGGTAGACATGACAGTTTGGGTAAGTCAATTAAAATTCTATGAATGACAATAGAAATTCTTAAATATTTCTTTTTCCAAAAGTATGTGTTTAATACAAAAAAGTTTTCTTCTTTATGGAACATAATTAGTTCTTTTGTGTTATAACTTATAACAGAGATGACACAAAGTATCCAGGAGACAATAACACAATTAGTGAGTGGAGTTGGATAAGCTTCCTTAGGATACACAAATATTTTAAACAAATCTTAAGTAAAATTTATTTTTGAATGAGATATAAAATTTAGGAAAACAAGATTTATCTTAAATCCATCTTAAAATAGAGAAAGGTTTTCACTCCTGAAATTGTACTTGGTTTGTAGTTAAATATACATTATTTTGCTAAAAAGACTCAGACCTGTAGCCTAGTAGATGTTTCAATACTAAGGTGAGAATTAAAACTTTCCCTCTTATCTTATTCCTACCAAAAACATGAGCATTTACATATCAGGAAAGAATGAAAAGTGAGCCATAGTCACAGAATTGTGGCCCTTAATTAAATTATGCGAAGAACATATGGGAATTAGTAAAGAGATTAAAGGACTAATAGAGCAGAACACAGTAATGTAGCTGTAAACTTAGCAAAACTCCATATCAGTTAAGAAAAATTTAAAAGAAGTATCTCAACAAAGCAGAGTTTCAGAATGGGAATGTTTCTTAACTGATCCAACACCACAATTCTGGCAGGACAATCTATCTGTCATGTGGGATGGGACAATTCTTTTCCTTAAAATATCCTCTTTTAAATGGAAGATTGAATTAATTCCTGATAACGGAAAGACAGAATAACTTGAGAAACTACAGCTCTTTCCAGATGTTGATCTCCACAACATTTTAGGAAAAGTAGTCAGGGGAAGTGCATCCATATGAACCAATTAAAATCTTAACTAATTATCCATTATTATATTCCCCTTATAACTAAACAAATATTTTAATTGACATATTTTGCACAAGTATTTATTTCATCCCATTCCAATATTAAGGCTGAAATACTAAAGAATGATCTTGGGGCAGCTAGGTGGTGGAGAGGTTAAAGAAATTGGCCCTGGGGGCCGCTAGGTGGCATAGTGGATAAAGCACAGCCTTGGAGTCAGGAGTACCTGGGTTCCAATACAGTCTCAAACACTTAATAATTACCTAGCTGTGTGGCCTTGGGCAAGCCACTTAACTCCATTTGCCTTGCAAAAACCTAAAAAAAAAAAAAAAAGGAAAAAAAGAAATTGGCCCTGGAGTCAGGAGGACCTAAGTTCAAATCCGATCTTAGTTAATAATTGCTTAGTTATGTGACCTTGGACACCTTTGTCTTGCAAAAAACAAAGAAAAAAATTATCTTGTGTTAGGTGTTTTCCTATAGTATCTCAAGTTCAGAGATGTCCTTCACAAATATGTCAAACAATCTCTGTTCATCTAAACCCTTCCAGGGTTGGGAAGCACAACAATTTCTAATGTTTCCTATTCACTTTTGGGGCATTTCTGACATTGCAAAATTTTTATAGTGTGTCAGAATATATAGATTACATTTGATACCTTATGCTTCTGCATTTAGAGATAAAACTTAACAAACCTAATGGTTTTTCTTTGGAAAAAAATTTATTTTCTTTGGAAAAATATTCTTCAAATAGTTCAAATAATAATAACCAATTCTTAGTTGTTTTAATAGTACTAATATAAAAACTACCTGATTTTATTAAAATTATCATTAGATATGCTGTAAATTATTGTTTAAAATGTCCTTCATCATTTGAGAATTCCTAATCTGTTTCATTGCCCTTGAATTTTCCAAAGACATCTACACTTCCAAAAAATTTGTTTGACTATAAATATTTCCTACAAGGTATTTCCTTTCATCTTTTTCCCCAATGGGTTGGGGGCAGAGAAAATAGTGAATTTTTAAAAAGCAATTTAACCTAAATATTACAACAGGAAAGAATTGAATCTAAGTTGAGAGAGGGAGAATTGGGATAGAAGCAGCCAATTACACCTGGTTTTATTATCTTTCTTCAAAATAATTTTCAGTCAAAACTTAAAAGACCCCCCACCCACAAAAAAACCCCCAAATCACATAATTATGCTTTTTTTATGAAGGTCAAATATTTTGGCCAATGTCATACTTTATTTTAAATGTTTGCTCACCAATCACAATCTTAAGATTGCCTTTAGGTTAAGTTCAGGTGAAAATTTAAGAAATATTTTCCCTAATTCACTCTTCTGAAAATATTTTCCTGCTCAAAATTTCATAATTTGCCTGAGTCCCTCCTTTGCCAACTTCAAACCTAATCTATATTTGGTTATATTCACTCATGTAACAGTGAAATGTAAGTTCCTCATGAGAAGGAAATATATTTTTATATATGCATAATTTCTTCAGATAAATGCTCAATATTTTCTTAAAATAGATTTTTTGAAATCTTCTATACTTCATAAAATCACAGTTTTCCCTTTCCCACATATTTTCAGAGAATAATAATAAACATTTTTAACACAGAAAAGGAAAAAATTGAACATAGATAATCAATGCTTCCAAATAATCTGAGACCATGTGAAAAGTGCAACCACTTTGGACTTTCATCCTGTAGTAAAAGTTGACTTGATAGTATCCACTCATATCTCTTCATTTGAAAATGTTTTATTTAAAAATAAAACTTTTCATTTAAATAAATTGGATATTTTATATTCATTTTTAAATAATTTAAACTTCAAATTCTATCCCTCCCTTCAACTGTTTACTCTTCTATTGAAGATGAATATAAACGGTTTATGTGATTTCCCTCATAACATATTTCTGTACTAATTATTTAAAAAAAACAAGGAAAAGCATATGAAAAATTAATTTTGCAATTTACACACATAGTTCATCAATTTTATGTGGTGAATTGCATTTCATTATCATGAGTCTTTTATATTTATTTAACAGGGGCAGCTAGGTGGCACAGTGTATAAAGCACCAGCCCTGGAGTCAGGAGTATCTGGGTTCAAATCTGGTCTCAGACACTTAATAATTACTAGCTGTATGGCCTTGGGCAAGGCACTTGACCCCATTTGCCTTGCAAAAACCTAAAAATATATATATTTAATTAACAGAGTAGCAAAGTCTTTCATATTTGAGTACTATTAAAATATAGCTATTATATTTAAAAATAACTTGCCTTTACTCATTTAACTCTAATTAGACTATGTAGGTTTTCCTAGCCTTATCTGCAACAACCCCTCTCATCATTTATTATATTGATATTATTCCATCACAAGCAGATATCACAGCTTCTTCAATGATTCTGTGATTGCCAATTCTTTGATACTACAAAAAGAAATGCTATAATTTTGAACATACAGTAAATGTTATTTTCCTTTTGAAGTTTCCTTAGAAAACTTTGTAGTAATGTGGCTGATTGAAAGAGAATACACAGTTTTGTTACCCTTTGATATAGTTTCAAATTGTTTTACAGAAAGTTGGATCAGTTGACAACTTCACTAACAGTACAATAGTGTCTCTATTTTTCCACAAATCTCCAGCTTTTGTTATTTTCTTTTTTACCATTCCTATAAATCTTATAAATGTGAGGTGGTATGTTAGAGATATTGATTTATATTCTGTTCATCAATTACTTTTATTCTCTTATTAGTTAGATCCATTTCTAGATTCAGAATTGTATTCATTCGAATTTCTGTAATCAATAATTATTTAGAGCATTTATCACATAATCATAGAAAGCTTTGATTTCTCCTTCAGGGAATTGCCTATTTATATCTACTGAAGAGTTATCAAATTGGGAATGTTTCTTACTTTTTTAAATAGTTTTTTGAATTTTGCAATTTTTCCCCTAATCTCACTTCCCTCCTCTGCACCCCCCACAGAAGGCAGTCTGATACCCTTTACATTGTTTTCATGCTTAAAACTGGTTAAAATTTAATGTGCTGAGAGAAAAATCATATCCTAAAGGAAAACATAAAATATAAGGGATAGCAAAACTATATAAGATAACATTTTAAAAATTAAAGGTAAGAGTCTTTGATGTTTGTTCAATGTCCACATTGTTTAATGTTAATGTCCACAATTCTTTCTTTGGATACAGATGGTATTCTCCATTTCAGATACCCTAAAATTGTCCCTGATTGTTGCACTGATGAAATGAGCAATTCCATTAATATTGATCATCAACCCCATGTTGCTGTTCTGGTGTATAGTGTTCTTCTGGTTCTGCTCATTTTAATTAGCATCAGTTCATGTAAATCATTCCAGGCTTCTCTGAATTCCCATCCCTCTGGGTTTCTAATAAAACAATAGTGTTCCATAAGATACATATAATATGATTTGTTCAGTCATTCCTCAATTGATGGTCATTCACACAATTTCCAATTCGTTGTTATCACAAACAGAGCTGCTATGAATATTTATGTACAGGTAAAGTTTTAATCCTTTTTCATGATCTCTACAGATAAACCCTGTAGTGGTGTTGCTGGGTCAAAGAGTATGCACATTTTTAATGCCCTTTGGGTGAAATTCCGAATTGCTCTCCAGAAAGGTTGGATGAGCTCACAGCTACACCAATAAAATATTAGTGTCCCAGATTTCCCACAACCCTTCCAACATTGATCATTGTCCATTCTGGTGATATTGACCAGTCTGGAAGTTGGGAGGTGGTAACTCAAAATGCTTTAATTTTCATTTCTCTATTGAGTAAAGATTTAGAGCTATTTTTCATATAATTATGGATCACTTTGATTTCCTCATCTGTAAATTGCCTCTGCATATCCTTTGACCACTTGGCAATTGGGGAATGTTTTTTTTAATACATTTGACTCAGTTCTCTATATGACTTGGAAATGAATCCTGTGTCAAAAATAATAGCTGTAAAAATTGTTTCCCAATTTACTACATTTTTTTTATCTTGGTTACAGTGCTTTTGTCTGTGAAAAACTCTTGTTGTTGCAATGCAGTTGGGTTAAGTGGCTTGCCCAAGGCCACACAGAAAGATAATTAGTGTCTGAGGTTGGATTTGAACTCAGGTCTTCCTGAATGCAGGATCCCTCTCTAGCCACTCTCTCTATTGCACCACTCAGCTGACCCTGTAATGAAAATTATCTATTTTGTTTTTAATGATGTTCTCCATCTCTTCCATGGCTATAAACTGCTTCCCTTTTCATTTCTCTGATAGGTAAACTATTCTTCAATCTCTTAGTTTGCTTATAACATATTTTATGTCCAAATCCTGTATCTATTTTGATCTTATTTTGGTGTAGGGTGTGAGATGTTGATCTAATCCAAGTTTCTTTCATATTAACTTCCAATTTTCCCAACAGTTTTTATTAAAGAGAGAGTTTTTATCCCCGAAGATGAACTCTTTAGGTTTATCAAAAATCAGTCCCTGCTATCTCTTTTGTACCTAGTCTATATCACAGATCTACCACTCTATTTCTTAGGAAATACCATCCAATTTTCATGACCAATGTTTCAGAATATAATTTTAGATATGGCAGGGTTAAGTTACCTTCTTTTGTACTCTTTTGATTCCATTAAATTCCTGGAAATACTTAAGTCTTCACTTCTCCATATGAATTCACTTACAATTTTTCTAGCTCATTAAAGTAATTTTTTGGAATTATGATTGGTAGGGTACTAAACAAGTAGTTTAATTTAGGTAGAATTGTCATATTTATCATATTAGCTCCACCGATCAATGAACAGGTGATATTTTCCCAGGTATTTAAATCTGATTTTATTTGTGTGAAAAGTGTTTTATAGTTGTTTTCATAGAGTTTCTCAAACTGCCCTGGCAGGTACAATCCCACGTATTTTATATTGTGTGAAATTACTTGGAATAGGATTTCTCTTTCTGCCTCTTGCTGCTGTATCTTGCTAGTAATATATAGAAATGTTGAAGATTTATAAGGTTATATTTTATCTTCTACAACTTTGGTAAAGTTGCTAATTGTTTATAATAGTTTTTAGATGATTTTTTTAGGATTTTTTAGGTATACTATCTTGTCATCTGCAAAAAGTGAAAGGTCTGTTTCTTCTTTCCCAATTTTAATTTGTTCAATTTCTTTTTCTTTTTTTTTACTGCTGAAGCTATCATTTCTAACACAATATTGAATAGTAGTGGTGATAATGGGCATCCTTGTTTCAGCCCTGATCTTATTGGACATATCTCTAGCTTAACTCCATTGCAAATAATTCTTGTTGATGGTTTCAGATAGGTACTGCTTATTATTGTAAGGAACAATACATTTTTTTTCATATGTTCTCTAGTGTTTTTAGTAGGAATGGGTGCTGTATTTTTGTCAAAGGGTTTTCCAGCATCTATTGATATAATCATATGATTTCTGACAGTTTTGTTATTGATATAGTTAATTACACTAACAGTTTTCCTAATATTGAAGCAACCATATATTCTTCAGATAATTCCTGCTTTGTCAAAGTGTATTATCTTAGTGATCACTTGCTGTAATCACTTTGCTATGATGTTATTTAAGATTTCTGCATCTATATTCAATAGGAAGATAGATCTATAATTTCTTTCTCTGTTTTGACTCTTCCTGATCTCAGAATCAGCACCATAATAGTGTCATAGAAAGAGTAAATGTCATTACACTAAGAGGTACAAAATACCTATGTTAATAGAGGGGAAGAAAGGAGGAGATGAGAAACACCTGAATCTTCTTCTCATCAAACTTGGCTTAAAGTCAGTTTAAACCCACATTCAGTTACTTTAAAAAACATCTAACCTTTCAAGTATTAAAAGGGGAAAAGGAGAGGAGGGATGCAAAAAGGGAGGGGGCGGGGGAAAGGGGGAAAGAACAAATGAAAGGGAAAGGAAAAGGGAAAAAAGGGAAAAGGGAAAGAAAAGAGAGGGCTAGATATATTAGGGCAATCACACTGAAGTGGGTGGTATTCAGAAAAAAAACTACTGGAGAATATGGATAAGGGCGGGGAAGGGGGGAAAATACAAACAGAGGGAAGATAGCATGGAAGACAATAAAGTATTAGTAATTATAACTTTGAATGGCAATGGGATGAACTTTCCCTTAAAACATAAGCTAATATCAGTGGATTCAAAACAAGAATCCCACAATATGCTGCTTACAAGAAACTCATTTGAAGCAGAGAGATACATAAAGAGTAAGGTAAAAGTTTGGAGCAAAATATATTTTGCTTCAACTGAAGTGAAAAAAGCAGGGGGTATCAATCCTTATCTCAGACAAAGCAGCTGAAAAAATAGACAGCATTTAAAGAGATAAGGAGGGAAACTATATTCTCCTAAAAGGTACCATAGACAATAAAGTGATTTCAATAATGAATACATACATACATACATACATATATATATATATATATATATGTATATATACATATATACATACCCAATGGGATAGTATCCAAATTATTTGAGAAGATGAAAGAACTACAGGAAGACACAGACAGCAAAACTCTACTAGTGGGAGACCTCATCCTCCCTCTCTCAGATCTAGGTAAATCGAATAATAAAATAAACAAGAAAGAAGATAAGGAGGCAAATAGATTTTTAGAAAAACTAGATATGATAGACTTATGGAGGAAATTGAATGGGGATAGAAAGGAATATACCTTTTTCTCTGCAGTACATGGCACTTATGCAAAAATTGGCCATGTACTAGGACATAAAACCCTAATGATCAACTGCAGAAAGGTAAAAATAGTGAATACATCTTTCTCATATCACAATGCAATAAAAGGCATATGCATTATTGGGCCAGGGAGATTTAGAACTAGAATCAAATGGAAATTGAATTACCTCATTTTAAAGAATGAGTGGATGAAAAAACAAATTATCCAAAATATTAATAATTTTATCACACATAATGACAATAATGAAACAACATACCAAAACCCATGAGAATCACTCAAAGCAGCTGTCAGGGAATACATTATATCTTTAAATGCTTACATGAATAAATTAGAGAAAGAGGAGATCTGCCGGGATCCAGCCTCCGCGGGGTCCTTGTAACTTGACAGAGTTGATAGAGTCTGTGAAATGAGTTGAGTCAACAAGTGGGTAAAGGCAGGAGCAGGTTGACTGACTGTCAGCTGCTTAGATTTATTTTTATAGTCTTAGAATCATATGAAACAAGCAAACTAAAATCATTTCCTTGGTTACAAAAGTATACAATTTTCATCATTAATCACATAGTTCATATGGTTACAAGTTTGATCATGTAGTGGTTACAAGTGTGATTATCAATCATGTAATTAATTTTCTTGTCCCTGCTCAGACCGTGATGACCTCAACCTGGCTGTTGCCTAGTTTGTTGCTACATAGTAAAGTTATTGATTAAACAGAACTTTCCCTAGAATAATCTTTGACATAATTTGTTTAATGGAATGCTTCTATGTTTTTGTACCGCATATATAATGTTTTCCATATGCTCCCTTGACAACCTATAGTGAGGGTAGTTATGCTTGTCCACCTGTCTGTTGACTCCTTCAATAACTAATTTTCCTTTCAGCCCTTGTTGGTAGATGCTATGGTTTCTATGACTTTTTATTCTTTGCCAATTAACTAAGGCTGTTAAAGTTCACATATTGGTTACCTATACTAACTATTCTCTCACCATCTTTATATATTCCTGTGTATGATAAGGGGGGCAAAACTGTTAATTTCCCTGGAATTCTATCTGACCCATCTTGTATCTGGTTTCCATATATATATTCTGACATCTCCCTGGAACTCCCAGTGCTGTGTCTTCCAAAGATTTCATAATGCTGAAGCCTTTTTTATGTCTTGGGGAGAAGCAGTCCTGTTAAATTTGGAAAGAGTTCACAATCTGTTTTATTCAAGGAATTTCTCTGAAATACTTCCTTTATAGTCATTCCACTATTAGGATGAGTAAGTTTTGCAATCAATAATAGACCTATAAATATGGGTATACATGGAATCCCTATATATATTGAAGGAGGAAATGTTGTTCCATCAGGCAGTGTGACTGCCCTGAGTCTTCTTGCCGCGACTGTGTCAAACAGCTTAGAGACACTGGCTCCCAACAGAAATCAATGAACTAAATATGCAACTAAAAAATTGGAGAAAGAACAAATTCAAAATCCACAATAAAATACCAAATTCAAAAACTCAAAAATTAAAGGAGAAATTAAGAAAATCAAAAGCAATAAAACTATTGAATTAATAAATAAAACCAAAAGTTGGTTTTATGAAAAAAACCAATAAAATTAATAAACCTCTGGTTAATTTGATTAAAAAAAAGAAATAAGAAAATCAAATTGCTAGTATCATAAATGAAAAGGGTGAATTCTCCACCAATGAGGAGAAAATTAAATTAATAAGTCAAAATTACTTTGCCCAACTCTATGCCAATATATTTGACAATCTAAGTGAAATGGATGAATATTTACAAAAATGTAAGTGTCCTAGGTTAAATGAAGAGGAAATTAACTACCTAAACAAACCTATCACAGAAAAATAAATTGAACAAGCCATCATTGAATTTCCTAAGAAAAAATCTCCAGGGCCTGATGGATTCACAAGTGAATTCTACCAAACATTTAAGGAACAATTGGTTCCAATTCTATATAAACTCTTTGGAAAAATAAGGGAAGATGGAACTCTGACTAACTCTTTCTATGATACCAATATGGTGCTGATACCTTAACCAGGAAGAGTTAAAAGAGAGAAAGAAAAGTATAGCTCTATCTCCCTGATGAATATAGATGCAAAAATTTTCAATAAAATGTTATCAAAAACAATTACAACAAGTTATCACTGGGATAATACATTATGATCAAGTGGGATTTATGCCAGGAATGCAGGGTTGGTTCAATATCAAGAAAACTATTAGTATGATCAATTATATCAACAACAAACCTATCAGAAATTATATGATCATATCAATAGATGCTGAAAAATCTTTTGATAAAATACAACACCCATTCCTACTAAAACACTAAAGAGTGTAGAAATAAATGATTTTTTCCCTCAGAATAATAATCAGTATCTATCTGAAACCATCAACAAGCATTATATTCAATGGGGATATGCTAGAGGCATTCCCAATATGATCAGGGCTGAATCAAGATGCCCATTATCACCACTACTATTCAATATTATATTAGAAATGTTGGCTTCAGAAATCAAAGAAGAAAAAGAAATTGAAGGATTTAGAATTTGGAAGAGACAAAACTTTCACTCTTTGTAGATGACATGATAGTCTACTTAGAGAATCCAAAGAAATCATCCAAAAAAACTACCAGAAACAATTTTAGCAATTTTAGCAAAGTTGCAGGATATAAAATAAACCCTCATAAACCCTCAACATTTCTATATATGACTAGCAAGATACAGCAGGAAGAGCTAGAAAGAGAAATCTCTTTCAAAGTAATCTCAGACAATACAAAATACCTGGGAGTCTACTTGCCATGGCAGACTCAGAAATTTTTAAAATCAAATATAAAACACTTCTCACACAAATTAAATCAGATTTAAATAACTGGACAAACATCAACAGCTCATGGATAGATAGAGCTAATAAAGTAAAAATGACAATTCTACCAAAACTAAATGACCTGTTTAGTGCCCTACCAACCAAAATTCCAAAAAAATTACTTTAATGAGTTAGAAAATGTTGTAAGTAAATTCATAGGGAGAAAAAAAAATCAAGAATTTCCAGGGATTTAATGAAAAAAGTGCAAAAGAAGGGGGCTTAGCCCTACCTGATCTAAAATTATATTATAAATCATCAGTCATCAAAACTTACTGGTATTGGCTAAGAAATAGAATGATGGACCAATGGAATAGACTAGGTGCAATAGCAGGAAGTGATTATTGTTATCTCTTGTTTGATAAAGCCAAAGAGTCCAGCTACTGGAATAAAAACTCTCTCTTTGATAAAACTTGATGTGAAAATTGGAAGTTAGTATGGAAGAAACTTAGATTTGACCTATACCTCACAACCTATTCCAAGATAAGATCCAAATGGATACAGGATTTAGACATAAAAAAAAAACACTATAAGCAAATTAGAAGATCAAGGACTAGTTTACCTGTCAGATCTATGGAAAGGGAAGCAGTTTATGACTAAGGAAGAGATGGAGAACATCACTACAAAGCATACTAGATGATTTTGATTACATTAAATTAGAAAGCTTTTTCACAAATAAAACAACTGCAATCAAGATCAAAAGAAATGTAGTAAACCCGGAAACAATCTTTACATCTAATGTTTATGACAAATGACTCATTTCAGAAACATATAGAGAACTGAGTCATATTTTTTATAAAAAAGCCATTCCCCAGTTGACAAATGGTCAAAGGACATGCAAACGCAATTTACAGATGAGGAGTTCAAAGTAATCCATAATCATATGAAAAATTGCTTTAAATCATTACTTATTAGAGAAATGCAATGTAAAGCTTCCCTGAGTTACCATGTCACACATCTCAGACTGGCCAATATGTCTAGAAAGGATAATGATCATTGTTGGAAGGGTTGTTGCAAATCTGGGACACTATTACATTGTTGGTGGAGCTGTGAACTCATCCAACCTTTCTGGAGAGAAATTTGGAATTACACCCAAAGGGCAACAAAAATGTACATACCCTTTGATCCAGCAATGCCACTACTGGGTCTATACCCTGATGATATGGTGAAAAAGGGTAAAAACATCACTTGTACAAAAATATTCATAGCATCCCTGTTTGTGGTGGCAAAGAATTGGAAATCAAGTAAATGTCCTTCAATTTGGGAATGGCTTAGCAAACTGGTATATGTATGTCTTGGAACACTATTTTTCTATTAGAAACCAGGAGGGTTGGGAATTCAGGGAAGCCTCAAGGGATGGGCATGAACTGATGCTGAGTGAGATGAGCAGAACCAGAGGTTCACTGTATATCCTGAAGGCGACATGGGGGTGATGATTAACTTTGATGGACATGTTTATTTCATCAGTGTATTAATCAGGGACAGTTTGGGGCTGTCTGCAATGGAGAATGCTGTTTTTGTCCAGATAAAGTATCGTGGAGTTTGAACAAAAGTTCAAGGGCTATTCCCTTTAATTTAGAAAAAAAACTGCTATCTTATTGTCTGATCTTATTATCTCTTGTACTTTATGTTTCTTCTTTGGAGCTGTGATTTCTCTCTCTCATCACACTCAGTTTGGATCAATGAACAACATGGAAACAATGGAAAGATTGATTGACAAATTGCTTTCTGTGCAGGGGGAAGAAGTGAGATTGGGGGAAAATTGTAAACTCAAAATAAATAAAATTTTAAATATATATATATATATATATATATATATATATATATATATATATATATAATGTATGTATATGTATGTATCCCCTGACAACTGCCTTGCCTTGACTGTATCCCATAAGTTTTGGTATGTGGCTCCATTCTTATTATTTAGGATGAAAATCATTAATTCCTTCAATATTTTATTGTTTGATCTACTCATTCTCCTTAACATGAGATCATTTAGTTTTCAATTATTTTTAGGTCTATATCTCCATGACCCATTAATGTATGTGCTTTATTGCATTATGATCTGAGAAGTAAGTATTCACTTTGTCTGCCCTTCTTCTTTTTTTAGGGTTTTGAAAGGCAAATGGTGTTAAGAACCTTGCCCAAGCCACACCACTAGGTAATTATTAAGTGTCTGAAGCTGGATTGGAACTCAGGTATTCATGACTCTAGGGTCAGTGCTTTATCCAGTGTGCAACCTAGCCTCCCCTTTCTGCTTCTGATTATAAGGTTTTTATGCCCTAGTACATGGTCTATTTTTGTATAAGTGCCTTGTACTACAGAAAAAAAAAAAGGATATTCCTTTCTATCCCATTCAGTTTCCTCCATGGTCTATCACTCTATTTACCTCCTTAACTTTCTTCTTGTTAATTTTAAGGTTAGATTTATATGACACAGGGAATCTGAGGTCTCATTAATATCATTCACATTCAAATTTATAATTACTAACTATTTATTGACCTCAATACTTTCTTTCTTCCTTTTTTATTTTTCCCCTTTATCCACTTTATTCATGTTCCCCTGTATTTTGTTTCTGCTGCTTTCAGTGTGTTTGCCCCCTTATATCCAATCCTCCTCCCCTTTCTTTCCCCTTTCCTTTTGTCACTTCTTCCTTCCTTTCCTTCTGTTAGTCCATCTTTTCCTCGCCTATCCCCCATTCCCCTTTTAATACTTGAAACATAAGATATGTTTCTTAACTTAACCAATTGTCTGTATGTTAACTTAAAGCCAAAGGTGATGAGAAAAAGATTCAGGCATCTCTCAACTCCTGCCTTCTTCTCTTCTATTGCAATAAGTCCTTTGTACCTCTTTATGCAATGTGATTTACCCCATTCAACCAACTCTATTCTCCCATCTCTTTATTGTCTCCCCCCTTTTAAGGAGATATTTTTTTAAATCATTTCTATCAGAGTCACAGAGAAGTCATGAGTGTCCTTCACTTCTGGCTAATTCTATTCTCTCCAATAGAGTGAAAATTCTTGAGAGTTATGAAAATCTTTCTCCTAGGTGGGGATATAACCAGTTTCATCTTATTGGAGAACAGTGTTTTTTCTTTATCCTTTTTTTACCTTTTCATATATTTCTTGAGTCTTCGCTTTAAAGTCAAAATTTTCTATTTAGCTATGGTCTTTTCATCAGGAAAAGTTACAAGCCTCCTATGTTGTTGAATGTCCATCTTTTTTCCTAGAAGAGAAGCCTCCGTTTTGCTCAACAGTGAATTCTTGGCTGCATTCCAAGTTCCCTTGTTATTCAGAATATCGTATTCCAGGCCTTTTGGTCACTTAATGTTGATGCATCCAGATCCCATGTAATCCTTACTGTTGTTCTTGGTATATAAATTGTTTCTTTGTGGCTGCTTGTGGGACTTTCTCTTTTATCTGATAGTTCTGCAATTTGACCACAATAATCCTTGGTGTTTTCATTTTGGGATCCCTTTTAGGAAGGGATCAACATGCTCTTGTGATAGCTATTTTGACCTCTGCTTCCATGATATCAGGGCAATTTTGCATGACTAAATCAAGTAATAAATTGTGTCCAGGCTTTTTTTGTCTTCAATGTTTTCAAGAAGTCTAATGATTCTTACATTATCTCTTCTGGATCTAGTCTCAAGGTCAGTGTTTTTGTCGATGAGATATTTTACATTTTCTTCTTTTTTTGAATTTTTGATTTTGTTTAACAGAATCTTGTTTCATGAAGTCAGATTTGATTCTTTTATTAGAGAAGTATTTTCTTCATTTACTTTTTTCAACTCCTTTTCCAGGTGATCAATTATATTTTTGTTTTGTTTTTGTTTTTTTTTTAGGTTTTTTCAAGGCAAACGGGGTTAAGTGGCTTGCCCAAGGCCACACAGCTAGGTAACTATTAAGTGTCTGAGACCAGACTTGAACCCAGGTACTCCTGACTCCAAGGCTCCACTACCGCTACCAGCCACCCCCGATCAATTCTATTTTTGAGGGAGTTTTGCATTTGCCCAATTTAGGTTTTGAGAGAATTATTTTTGTATTGCATTTTTCCTATTGTACTTTCTAAGAATTTGTTTTCTTGTTGCAAGGTGTTAATTTTCTCTTCAGTTTCTTTACCCACTTTTTCCACTTGATTTTTAATCTCCTTCCTGATCTCTTCAAAGAATTTGGGGGGGGGGGGCTGGAGACCAAATCATCTTCTCTATAGAAGTTCTAGCTCTCTCTGAGTTAAGGTCTTTGGCTTTGAAGTAGCTTTCAATGGAACCTGGCCCTTCCCTTTTCCTAGCCTTTCTTCATTTTCCTAGGATCTTGTGTTGGGTGAAGAGGGCTCATTCAGAAATCTTTGGTTTTGAAAACCCTAGAGGCTTTGCTCAATGAACTTAGTAACTCCAAGTGGGCCAGTTAGTAGGGGGCGATAGATGCTTCCTTTGGAGTGATTGTGAACTTGATTTGTTGCCCACTGCCTAGATTGGGTGGGGAGGCTTGTGGTAGTGGGGTGAGCAGCAGTGTCTGTATTATTCTTGGACAATGTGGGCTGGGCCCTTGTGCTATTTACATAATCTTATTATTTACTCAGCAGTAACATATAGCTGCTGCCCATACCTGAGCCTGGGGGTGGTTGTTGGGAAGGTTGTTACTCTGTTTGCTCTGCAAAGAGTTCCTTTCTCTTACAGGGACTGGGGCGGGCTCAATTGGAGACAGAGGGACTCAGCTGAAACAAATGCAGGTGACCCTGTTCTTGGAGGCCAGCGGTGCTGACCACATTGATGTCCACCCACTGTGTAGCTCTCCTGCCTGCTCACAGACCCAAAGCATCCAAGGCTGTTCTGAGGTTAGTCTTGGATCTTAGTCACCATCCCTGTGTGCCACTGGGTCACCCTCATTTCACTGAGACAGAACTTGTTGATAGATGTTCTTCTCCTTTGCTCTTTCTTGATTTGGTAGATTTGAATTGTTAAGGGGCTTGATTCATATTAATTCTGAGTGAAAGCCAGGAGACCTTAGCACAGAGCCTGTATTCTCTCCACCAACTTGGTTGGAATTAATATTTCTTACTTTTTATAAAGAGGCAACATATAGTTGAAAATCTAAAGTGTGATCAAAGGTACTTGATGTAATTTTTCTTTTAAATTACAACATTGTCTTTAGGATCTTTTTTGGCAAAATACAATTTCCTTGATTATATTTTTTAATTAATTGCTATATATTTTTTAGCTTTTTCTGAGATAATATTATTTAATCCTCCTTTTTTAGCTTTCACTGAAGTATAATGCATTATTCTGCAGGTCTTTATTTTAATATTGTAAATATCCTTTTATTTTGAGTATGTCTCTTGTAAACAATGTATTAACATCGCTTGGTTTCTGATACATTATTCTTGAATCTTCCATTGTATTGTTGACTTTATTCAATTCATTTTCAGGGTTATGATTACTAACCATGCATTTCCTCCACCTTATTTCCTTCTGTTTATCTTTATATCTGTTTATGCCATCCTTCCTCAAAAAACTATTTTCCAACTGACTAGTACATCCTCTATTCTGTTTTCCCTTTTATTCAGCCTCTCATTTCTTGTATTTCTCTTTCCTACTTCCGTGCTAAATAAGAAAGATTTCTATGCCCAAATTATTATATATGATTATTATAGGCAAATTCCAAAACTCCCAAGTCAAAGAGAAAATAGTACAACCTGCCAGAAATAAACAATTCAACTACCATAGTGCTACAGTCAGGATTACACAGGATTTGGCAGCATGTACTTTAAGGACTCATAGGACTTGGAATGATATTCCTGAAGGCAAAAGAACTTTGTTTACAACCAAGAATCAACTACCCAGCAAAACTGAACATACACTTTCAGGGGAAAAGGTGGACTTTCAAGGAAACAAGAGACTTTCAAAGTTTCTTGTTGAAATGACCAGAGCTAGGGGGCAGCTAGGTGTCATAGTGGATAAAGCCCTGGCCCTGGAGTCAGGAGTACCTGGGTTCAAATCCAGTCTCAGCCACTTAATAATTACTTAGCTGTGTGTGTGTGAGGCCTTGGGCAAGTCACTTAACCCCATTTGCCTTGCAAAAAAAAAAAGAAATGACCAGAGCTAGGGGCGTCTAGGTGGTGCAGTGGACAGAGCCCTGGCCCTGGAGTCAGGAATACCTGAGTTAAAATCTGGCCTCAGACACTTACTAATTACCTCTTGTTCGCCTTAACCCCATTGCCTTGCAAATAAAAATCTGAAATGACCAGAGCTGAAGAAAAAGTTTAATCTCCAAGTATAGGACTCAGGTGAAGCATAGAGAGGGTAGATGAGCAAGACTAATCATGAAGAATTAATCTTGCTGAACTCTGTGTAATCCTGCATGGGATGAAGATATTGTTAGCTCATATGAACCTTCCCTTTTATAAGAACAGTTAGAAAGTTCACATATAGACAAGGGACAGGAAGGAGTTTATTATAATGATATAATATAGTATAATGATGGAGTCAATGAGTGTTAAAGAAAAGTACTAAGAGAAAGGTAAATGAGAGGTACAATAGGCTAAAGATATTTCACATAAAAGAATCAAGAAAAAGATTTTGTAATGGAGTAGAAGTAGGGGAAGGTGAAGTTTGAATAAGTGAGCCTTCATTCTCGTAAGTTATGGCTCAGTGAAGAAATAACATACACATTCAATAGGGTATAGAAATCTACCTTACCCTTCAGAAAAATAAGAGGAAATGGATGGGATAAGGGAGACAAGGGAGGGGAGGGAATGAGTAAGTGATAGAAGAAAGGCAAGATCATAGGAGAGGGTAGTCATATATAACACTCTTCTGAGGAGGGACAAGGTAAAAGGAGAGAGAAAAATAGAATGAATGGGAGTGGGGAGGATTAGAATGAAGGGAAATACAGCTAGTGATAGTGACTGGGAAACAATATTGAAGTTACTTCTCTGATGGACTTATGCTAAAAAATTCAACTCATCCCAGAGACAAAGCCAATGGACTCTGAACACAGACTGAAGTACACTTTTTTCCCTTTGACTTCATTCCTCTTGACGTTTCTTTTGATGAAAGGAGTTTTATGTTTCCATTATAGTAATATTATTGAAATAATTATAACAATAAATAAACCATCAAAATAAAATAAAATGTCCAGGAGTTTTCATTTTGGGATCTCTTTCAGGAGGTGTTATGTGATTCCAGGCTCTTTTTTTGGTGAAAATTGCTTTTAAGGTGGCCAATAACTCATAAATCATCTTAATCTACTTTCCATGCCAATTATTGTTGTCTTTACAATGAGATGTTTCAAATATTCTTCTATTTTTTCATTTTATTACTTGATATCTTATAGAAACAAAAAAAATGGCAAAAAGAAAACTGAAGAAAATTCCTTAAAATTGGGCAAGTAGAAGTTAATAAGGCACTGTCCAAGATTCAGGATTTATTGTGATGCTGTTTGATGGTTTTATGGTTGTGTGATTCCAGGTAATATGTGATCACAATTCTCTACATCTTTGATTTGGATTGTGACCAGGAAGAGTTTCTCTTAATCTTCAACTGCAATTTCTAGTGTTTCTCTTTTCTTCGGTGAATGATTATGTGCTCCACTATAAACCATGGAACTGCAAACCAGAAATGTAAATGGAAACAGTGTTGCTAACAGAGTCTATTCCAATATCACTTCAATCCCCTGTAATCTCTGTCTGACCATTTGTTTAATCCCTTTAATATATCTCATATCTCCATCTGAGAACTCCTAAAGAGTCTGATACCAGATTCACAGCTACATCTAACACTTCTGTGGATAAATCATCTCAACTTTTTTTTGTCTGTGGCCCTCCGGATTCAATTTGATTATAATTTTAAGTTTTTTGAAAGAGAATTTTGAGAATTTGTCACTAAAGGAAAGTTGGACACTCAAGGTTTTGACCATAGCAATCCCTGAAGAGATAAGAGTAAAAAGAGAGAGAGACATTTCCATCTATTTTTCTGGGAAGGAAATATTTATTTGACCACATAAGTATTTAAATATTAAAACATCAAATTCTTATTTTTAAGTCCAACAAGTAAGATATATGATCTTCCAAATAGTACTTTTTGCAACCTTTGTCAAGCAAAAATATGAATGATTATTATATGCTTACTCTAACCTCCTTGACAAGAAGATTGTGTAAAAAGTTGCGTAAAAGAGTTGCTAATTTTTTCACTAATAAAAAAACTGAAGTAAAAAAAAAATGATGACAGATGAACAGACTTAGAAGAATTAACAAGTAATATGTAAGTAAAGCTGGATCCACAAAATAAGAAAAGAAAGAAACATTGAGAAAGATGAAATTCCTGTGAGTTAAATTCAGAAAAATATATGTACTGCTTGGAACTATCAATTAGCATTTCTTCTCCAAAATTACCCTTCATGATTACTGAGATGGGCACAGCCATCTCAGTTATGTGACTCAGTCACCAGCTGAAAGGATATATCAAAACAGTGATGTTTCCCACACAATTCCAATACCCTATAAATTAGGTGACACTAGGCTTGCCTAGACAGGAAGAAAGGGAAACCTGGGCTACAAATGAGTCTTGGGAATGACATATAGGGAGACCATAAAGGGTCTTTGAAGTAAAAGAATAGATAATTTTACTAGAAATGGGTCTGGGACAAGAGATATCTGTCCCTCTGTAGAGTTTATTTAAAGCAAAGATCTGGTCCTATCCTGTTTTTATATGCCCCTTCACGGACAAAGGAGAGTTTACATCTATATCTATATGATACTTATGTGAATATACACATCTTTCTATAGCTATGATTATATACATGACAATCATATACACACACATTTTTTATTTGTATGTATTTATCAACCTTTTCATGATTTTATTCAATCGGAGGGAAAGTGACCAAGAAATAAGAAGAATTTTGAAACAGGAAATGAATAATTTTAAAAAATGAAACAATAAAACATTAAGAAAAAGAACTGTATAAAAATCTATACTACTAACAGATAAACTAACAGAGAAGTACACAAAGATAAAACATAAATATAATCTGAATAATAAAAGCAGAAATAATAAAAATAATAAAATCTGAAATGTAAATAAATATAAAATCTGAAAAAAATATATTGTAAAATTCTCATAATATGAAAGTAAACAAATCATTATGATATGAAAAAAGAGACACTTCTATGCACAACTCAGACACCTTAAAACAGAACAAAAGATTTCAGAAGAGTTGTAAGGAAAAATCAAATTCTCAAAAGGAGAAATAAGAATAAATAAAAGAAATTGGATTTGGCTAATGACAATGTTCTTTTCTATTGATGAATCTAAGAAATAATGAGTTCTCCAGTTTAGGAATGAATTATATTCATAGCCTCGATATTAATCTAGAGAGCCACAATGTCTTTGTGTGTGTATGTGCATATATGTGTGTGTTTGTGTGTGTATATGCATATGTGTGTGTGTGTGTTTGTGCAACTTTGTATGTGTCTAAGTTTTTGTATGAGTATGCTTGGGGATGAATGGGTGTACAAAAGAGAGACTTCATTAAAGTTTACAGAATTGCATTTCAATTTGTAATATATTTCCATGTCACTACCATATTTTTTTTTTTCAGGATGTTGATTTTCCTGGTATGAGTAATCCCAGAATGGAAATTTCTTCTACCCTTTCAGATTGGCTGCTTTACTGTAAGTGCTCTTAACCATGCAAATAACCAAGATCCTATATAATTCATTCAAGATTCAAATTTAAATAGATATTATGTATCAGTCATAGGACAAAAACCTAGGTCCATAGCTGCACATTATTTCACTGGTTTTCTTCATAATATTAATCATCACCAACACAATCACCAATCACCAATGTAATCATCATCATCAGTCATCACCTTAGAAGTTGTTTTCTTGATCAGCTAATCCTGAAAATACATACCTTATGAATACATTTTGAACTCAGAAAATTACTCATTGTTTGATTGTTTTGGGTAGTCAATACATCTTGGATGGATCAAAGCATTCATGAATCTCATAAGGCTCATCACTTTATAAATATTTCTAGTCACTAAAGCTAACCATCCTCAACTGTTTCTCAGAAACTAATGGTGTGCATTGCCAGCTGTACCTATCTTACTTTCAAAGAATGATGACATGAGTGAGGAAAAATTAGAAGTAGAAAGTGTGATTGATAGGTATCAGTGCTGAATACAGAGCTTGGGGTATAGGGATATACAGTGTTCAGTAGTAGAATAAAATAATATTTAATCCAGCCAACAAAAAGATGAAATTAAAGAATTCTGAACTAAGGTTTGATTCACTATAGAAATATCTGCCTTTTTTCAGATCTTGATGAATACTCTTCCTTTAAAATTAGGAATTCCTCTTGAATGATATCCCAGAATTTTAGAGGCACTTGAATATTTTTTAGCATTTTGAAACTCAGAGGTTCCAATAGGTATCTTGCAATTTCTCTGAAAAATGATTTCAGAATTTCAGACCTGGATTTCCTCTCCCTTGCATTGACTAAATAAATGAAATTGATATATTCAAAGTTGCACTATGTAAGCTCTTTAACATATATTTCATGTGTTCTCAGGCAGTTTTAACATTTCAAAGTATTTGAAAGCAATGAGACATTTATTAGTGTAACCTTTATTCTAGAGATGATTTAAGTTATATCAAGTTACTAAATGAGGAAAGATATTTTCCTTAGGTGATGCTTTTTTATCCCTTCCATAAAATGCTTAATAATCTTAATTTATTGTATATCATATGAAATACTTGCATATATATAATCTATTGTTCTAAAGGTCACAAAGGCAGAATCTTACTTTGAAATGTCAGTTGAGTAAATTAATTTGTGATGTTGGAACATAATTTTTGATGTGTCCATTCCCCTTTACTCTATAATGATAAGCTTCCAAAGGATATGCTTTACTCTCTATTGGTTGCTTGGAATTCATAGGCTTATACATCTTTATGAAAGTCCCCAAAAGAAGAGAAGACAAATAACTTCTTGACATAGCCATTGCTTGCACTCACCTCATTGGATAATGGCAACATAGGCTAGGCATCCAGCAGATTTGCCATTTGTAATCTCTTCTCTAATGTTGGCTGAAAGGGGAAAATAAACTCATTAAAACTCAAAGTAGTCAAGACTCGATTCAGTCACAAATCTTTCATGTTAAAGGCCAACACATTAACATGACTTTAAGAGGGCACTTGCCACTTTCAAACAACCCATCAATTAATCATTAATAAAAAAAGTTTGATAAATTATCTTTCTCCTTAACTGGCTATCAGAACGATCATCATTTTTAGATTTGATACAGCCAAAAGAAAAGATTTCAACATCTTAAATGTCATGAGAAATCCATATTTGGTCCTAAATAAGAAGCATGTTATAAGATATATTTGCCCAATGCCTTATTAGCATTCTCACAACTATGTCTACGATGTCATGTTGGTTCTCTTTGATGTCTAACAGGTTGCAATGTATAGGTTCATTAATTAATATATCTTCAGTGGAAACTGACTAGATGGACCAGCTCACCATAATTATTAGCTTATAGTGATTTATGAAAAACATAAATGTATCAAAATAATCAAACCCTGAGCATCAGTTATGTTAATTGTTCCACATAAAGCCTATTGTTATTCATGTCTCAAGACAACTGACATCTCCTAAAGAAAATAATTCCTGGTTAATCCAGTTGTTATTTTACTTTTCCCACATAGAATCATAAACTTACTCATGTGTGGGCATATGGGCATATATACAAATACATAGTCATACTACATTCTTGGAGGGTAAGGGGCAGGTGATTATATTCTTTATGGTGAGAGAGAATACATTTTCCTTGAGGGCAGGAGGCATTTCAGTTTATATTCTCAGAATCTAATACAATACATAATACATAGGGGATGCCAAATAATTCCATCATCTAATTCTATTGATCAGGCATATAGACAACACAGAATTCTTCAAATCACTTGTTTTTATGTAACCTCAAACACTGTTTCATAAGTTCCTAATTTCACAGACTACTTTAAGACTCTAGGTTTATTTCTATGACTCCTTTTATCTGAACCTGAGCTTTTGATTAATTTTTAAACGCAAAAGATTAAGCAAATACTTCTTAAGAATAAAAATTTAATTTATAGAAAAATTTACCCAACTAGTATTGCCATTCTGAAGTTTAGATAAGTCTTAATAAGAGTCGGTTTATATACTACCTGCACACTTATTACTAAAGGAAAATGGGCAAAAATTTTCATTAGTTGAAATTTTTATATAATTCTATTTTATTCCGAATTTATGACTAATTCTTGTGATCTCTAAGCAAATATATATTTCTTAACTTGTACATCTATCTAGTATTTAATTTAAATTTTGTATGTATTTTATATATGTTCATATTGTCCCATAAATAGAAAACCAAAGTAATATGTTGAGAAATGTGAACTCCTTAGGTAAATCTTTCCATTTCCTTTCTTTGTAATCCCTGGGCTTAGCACAGTACCTAGATTGTTATACATGCTTAATTGATTCTTATTTATTGAATATGTGATTTTTTTTGTTTTCTATATTCTGAAATTACACTTGACCAAAAGCAATAATCCTACCTGACCAGAAAACAGATGGATTGATACTTTATATATTATATCCATTAAGTGATATAATATAAATCTGATACCTCAAATTTGAGTAATGACAAGTAATTCTCTTGTTTAGAATATTTTTCACTATGTATCTAGAGTTTTTTAAATTGTGATATTATTTTTCATATATATATAGTATATATATATATATAATGAAAGTTTTTTCTACATTCATCCATATGCATATTTATATTTTAAGTTACAAACTTTTCTTCCATCCTTTCTTTCCATCCCTCTCTCTTCAGCAGCAGTTGGGCAAAAATTGTTTATATATATTTCAGATAAACATGTTTAAAGATTAGTCATTTTCAGTATGAAGAATTAGGATTAAAAGAAAGAGATAGATGAAACATAATTTTCAAAAAGTGTTACTTGGATTCTGAAGAGTTTTTTGGTACTTTTTTTTTGTTTCTCTTCCATTGAAGGTGGATAGCATTATCCATAGTCAGACTAAGGTGGTTGAACTAGTTCTCTGAACTGCTTAGAGGAGCTGCTTCAATCAAGGTTGATTATCTGACAATGTTGTTATTAATGGGTTTATTTTTCTCTTGGTTCTGCTCCCTTCTTTCAGAATCAGATCCCATAACACATTCCATTCATCTCTAGAATCTTAGTATTTATGGTCTCTTATAGAACAATAATATTCCATAATATTCATGTATCATAACTTGCTTAGTCATTCCCCAATTGATGGGCATCCCCTCAATTTCCAATTCTTTGCTACCACAAAAGAGCTGATATGAATATTTTGAAATATTTGGGACTTTTCCCTCTTTTTCTAATTTCTTCTGAATATAGGTCTGGAATTGGAATTATGGTGTCAAAGGTAATGAATAGTCTAATTGCTCTTTGGGCATAGTTCCATAATGCTCTTCAGAAAGGTAAGATCTGTTCACAACTCCACCAACAATGCATCTTCCCACAATCTCTCCAATATTAATCATTTTCTTTTTTTCTCATCTTGATCAATCTGATAGGTGTCAGGTGATACCTCATAGTTCTTTTAAGTTGTATTTCCTCTAATCAATAATTATTTGGAGCATTTTTTCATATGATTTTATATAGCTTTAATTTCTTCATTTGAAAACTGTCTATTCATATCCCTTGATCATTTATCAATTGGGGAAGAACTTGTAACCTTATAAATTGATGAAATTCTCTATATATTTTAGAAAGGAGACCTTTATCATAAATTTGCCCACTTTTCATAGATCTCATAGAGTATTTTTAGGTCTATTAATTTATCTGTGGTGTAGCCCTTTAGGTCTAAATCCTATACTCATTTTGCCCTTATTTTGGTATTGGGTGTGAGATGAGTGTATATCTAGTTTTTGTCATACTATTTTCCAGTTTTGCCAACAATTTTAGTCAAATAATGAGTTCTTATCTGAGAAGTTGATATTTTTGGTTTTGTCAAGCATTAGATTGCTGTACTTATTTATCATGGTTTCTTTTAAACCTATCCTAATCTATTGGTCCACATCTCTATTTCTGAACCAGTACCAAACTGTTTTGATGACTGCTACTTTACAGTATAGGTGTAGATCTGATACAGCTAAAGTCATCTTCTTTTACATTTTTTCCTTATTATTTTTAACATTTTCTTTCTCTACATAACTTCTGTTACCATTTTTTAAGCTCAGAAAATAGTTATTTGGTAGCTTGTGTGGTATGTCACTGAATAAGTCACTTAATTTAGGTATCATTGTAACTGACTTTAGTTGGGTGAGAAGTGGTTTATAATTGTGTTCATGTAGTTTCTGTGTTTGTCTTGTGAGGTAGATTCCCAAGTATTTAATGCTGTCTTTTGTTACTTTAAATGGAATTTCTATTTCTAGCTATTGCTCTTGGGCTTTGTTGCTCATATATAGAAAGGTTGATGATGTATGCAGGTTTATTTTATATCCTGCTTCATTGCTGAATTGTTTCAAGGATTTTTAAAAATGATTTTCTCAGGTTCTCTAGCTATACCATCACATCTTCTGCAAAGACTGAAAACTTTGTTTCTTCATTGTTAATTGTGATTCCTTCAATTTCTTTTTCTTCTCTTACTGCCATAGCTAGCATTTATCATACTATATTGAATAGCAATCATGATAATGGGCATCCTTGCTTTACCCCTGATTTTATTGTAGATGCTCCTAGTTTATGCCCATTACAATATAATATTTTTGATGATTTTAGATAGATACTACTTATTATTTTAAGGAAAGCTCCATTTATTCATAAACTTTCTAGTGTTTCAAATGAGAATGGATTTTTTGTTTTTATTAAAGACTTTTACAGAATCTGTTGAGATTATTTTAGGATTTCTCTTACTTTTGTTATAGA
The DNA here is from genome assembly GCF_037893015.1 of Macrotis lagotis. Classification (NCBI taxonomy): domain Eukaryota; kingdom Metazoa; phylum Chordata; class Mammalia; order Peramelemorphia; family Peramelidae; genus Macrotis; species Macrotis lagotis. The sequence goes on along the minus strand of NC_133658.1, from coordinate 76,767,336 downwards.
TATTTTCAATTATGTTGAGCATTTTTCTAATATTGAACAATCCCTGTCTACCTGGCATAAATCCTACCTGATCATGGTGTATTATTCTAGTAATAACTTGTTGTACTCCCATTGCTAAAATTGATTTAAGATTTTTGCATCAATATGCATTAGAGAGATTGTTCTATAATTTGTTTTGTCTGATTTGGTTCCTCCTGATTCAGGTATCAGCACTCTGCTAGTGTCATAAAAGGAATTTGGCAGGACTCCTTCTTCTCCTTTTTTTTAAAATAGTTTGTATAGAATAGGAATTAATTGTTCTTTAAATGTTTGGTATTTAACTAAAAAACCTATCTGGACCTGAAGATGTTTTCTTAGGGAGTTTATTGATTATTTCTTCAATTTCTTATTCTAAAATGGATTTATTTAAATAACTTATTTCCTCTTCTTTTAATCTGTGCAGTTTGTATTTTTATAAATATTCATACATTGCACTCATGTTATCCAATGTATGGACACACAGTTCAGCAAAGAAACTCCAAATTATTTGTTTAATTGCCTCCTCATTAGTGGTGAGTTCACTTTTTCATTTTTGATACTGGTGATTTAGTTATTTTCTTTCTTTGGTCTAATCAGATCAGTTGAAGGTGCAAATTTTTTATTTTTTTGGATTTTTTTATTGGATTTTTATTGGATTTTATTGGATTTTTCATAAAAATCAACTCTAAATTTTATTTATGAGATCAATGGTTTTCTTGCTTTCAATTTTATTAATCTCTAGTTTATTTATTCAGAACTTCTAATTTGGTATTTATTTAAAGATTTTCAATTTGTGCTTTTTCTACCTTTATTAGTTGTATACCCAATTCATTGATCACTTCTTTATTTTATTTTGTGGGCATTTAGAAATATAGTTTCTCCTCAAAACTGCCTTGGCTACATCCCATACAGTATGGTTTATTGCCTCAGTAGTATCATTTTCTTGGACATAATTATTGATTATTTCTATTATTTGCTGTTTGATCCTCCCATTATGTTTAAGTTATTTATTTTCCAATTAGTTTTTGGTATATCTTTCTATGACTCTTTATTACACATGTAATTTTTATTGCATCAAGGTCTGAGAGGTATGTATTTATTATTTCTGCCTTTCTACATTTGATTATGGGGTTTTTCTCCACTAGTACATCATCAATTATGGCATAAATGCTATGTACTGTCAAGAAAAAGATCTATTATATTTTAAACCCCATTGAGTTTTCTCCAGAGATCTCTCATATGTAAATTTTCTAAGATTTCATTCACCTTCTTAACTTCCTTCTTATTTATTTTGTGGTTAGATTTAGCTAGCTATGAGAGAAGGAGATTGAGGTCCCTCATTATTAAAATTTTGTTGTATATCTTTCCTTGTAATTTACTCAACTTTTCCTCTTGGAATTCAGATGCTATACCACTAGCTGCATACATGTTTAGTAATTGCAAAACTTCATTACCATTATACATTTTAAGAAGATGTAGTTTTGTGGCGGCTAAGTAGCAGAGTGGATAAGGCACCGGCCTTGGGCCTTGGAGTCAGGAGTACCTAGGTTCAAATCTGGTCTCAGACACTTAATAATTACCTAGCTGTGTGGCCTTGGGCAAGCCACTTAACCTCATTTGCCTTGCAAAAACCTAAAAAAAAAGTAGTTTCCTTCTTTATCTCTTTTAATGAGATTGATTTTTGTTTTTACTTTATCTGAGATCAAGCTCACTAATCCTGATTTATTTTTTTATTCTTTTTTACTTCAGCTGAAGCATATTATATTTTGTTCCATCCTTTTATCTTTACACTTTCTGAATCTCTCTGCTTCAGATATGTTTCTTGTAATCAATGTATTGTATAATTCTGATTTTTAATTCATTTTGCTATCTGCTTCCATTTTATGGGACAGTTCCAATTCAAATTTACAGTTCAGATGACTAATTCCATATTTCTCTCCATGTTATCTTTCTCTATTTATATATCTTTTCCCTTTCTATTATTCCTCCTAACAAAAATTTTGCTCTTTTTCCTTTAACTTTTCTTTTAAATTTAACTTTCAGTTAACTTTTAAATTTAACTTGCAGTTTATTTTCACTTATACCTTCACATTCTCTTTTATCTGTCCCTTCTTTCCTTATCTTTCCCTTCCTCCTTCCCTCCCTTCTCTTTATATTTGAATAGATTTTTAAGCCCTAATGGGAATGTATCTCATTCCCTCTCTGGGCCAAATCTATTGAATAGAATTTACTCAGTGTTCACACTCTCCCTTTTTTCCCCCCTCTAAAATTTTAAATCCTTGTGCCTCTTCACCTTGTATTAGTTATCACTTAGGTACTATTAATTAGATATCATCAATCACAATTTGCTCATTTGATTTATTATTATGCTTATATTGTTATCAAAGCATAATCTCAGATGGATTGCTTACAGCATTGCCTCAAATTACATCAAATTATAATTATGATCATTTTTTATCTCACTCCATTTTCAAGTATCTTCTAAGTACACACATTGTTCATCTTGAGCCAAAGAGATAGAACTTCACTGAAGATCCTCCATTGAAAGCTTCTTTGAATATTCTCTTTTTCTTTGTGGCATTTGTGGCTTGAATGTCATTGCAGTTGTTTCATTTATCTTTGGTAGGCAAAACCTCAGGGAGAATGTTAGCTTCACACAGCCCTGGAAGTCCTTTCTTAGTAAATTAGGGGAGGGTTATAGTGTGAAAAGAAGATAAGCTTTCCTAATTGAATATATTGAATAGGAAAGACCTTTTCTGACCACTGCCCCAAGGAAGAATTTGGAATTAGTGATGAAGAAAGGAGCTAAAATGGAGAAGAATGATAGATACCCTAAGATAAAGAGAACTTGAAGAGTGATACTTCATGTCAGGTATTCTGGGGAGTGCTGACTCATGGAAGAATATACCTTGCCTCCCTCTCTAGGCTACTGGTGTCCTACCACAAAGTCATAAGTGCAATAACTTAGTTAAAGTTCTAACCTAAGTGAGTGAAATTACTCATTTATACATAAGCAGAGCATCCTTTCCAAAAAATATATAAAATATGCATTCTATAGTTGGATTAGTAAATATTCAGTTGATCAAGTGAAATGAATAAAAATAGAAAAACAATGTTTATGATAAAAATAATTACTATTTTATATGAAATGCTAATTTTAAAAGAACATATTCCTGATTAAATTAAATTATGCTATATTTAAACTCATTTCATTAAAAATTAGGTGTTTCTAATTATTAAGGGGAAAAAGTCAGTGAAAATTAATGAAATGAAAATGAAATTTATGAAATGTTAATATAAATGAAAATGTGGAAAGACATTGAATTCATATCATATAGATGCCAGTTAGGGCTACATACCTTTTGCAAGATTTATGAAATGAGTTTAAATATAGCATAATTTAATTTAATCAGGAATATGTTCTTTTAAAATTAGCATTTCATATAAAATAGTAATTATTTTTATCATAAATATACCATATATATATATGGTAATATGCTATGTCACTAAGTGCTTTCAGAATTATCTAGGAGAAGGATTGGATTTGTTCTCATTGGTCCTAAAAAGGAACAAGTATGTGTACAGAAGTTGCACATACCCAATCAGTCTCTTAATACAGAAGTGACTGGATATGAGGCATTCAGGGTTAAGTGACTTATCCAAGAGCAAACAATAAGTCTCAAATTTCTGAAGCTGGATTTGAACTCTTGTCTTCCTGACTCCAAGGTCATTGCTTTATCCACTGCCCCACATGACTGTCTTACTTCTGTTATATCTGGAGCAAGCCATTTACAAGCATAATGCTCTATGAAATATAGATATTACCAAAAAAAGTCTAATTTTATTGTTAGAGGGACTTTCCTCACTTGAAAGTTCCTTATACAAATGTAACGACCAATCTAATCCCTGACTCTTTATCTTAAAACACTTAATGTATATTGTTTCATTTGATCCTCCAAGCCCATCAATTCGTTGAAGTCAGTGCTTTATTATACCCATTTTATAGATGAAGAAACATGAATTGAGAGGTACTAAGTGACTTCCTCAGGGGAACAAAACTAGTAGGTATTGAACTTTGGAGACAGGAATACTTGAATATACCATCATCCTGAAATTCTTGCTGGCTATGTTAACATTCAGAAAGCTTTGACATATTTTTGCCTCAGTTTCTGCATCTTTAAAATGGAAATAATAGTTGCATCTTGCTAACTAGTTATTTTGTGACTCCAGTAGGATAACATATGTGAATGACTTCATAGTCCTTAAAAAGGTATGTAAATATTATCCATTCATAATGATTTAGAGCTGATCCTCAAAATTTGATGTCAAATAATTATTATAGTTTTTTCTCCTGGTTATCAGTTGTTTTAGATAGATAAATTATAGAATAGATAGAGATAGAGACAAAAGATAGGAAAAAAGACAAGGTAGCTAAATAGACATTTTTAAGCATTTACTATGCCAGATGCTATTATACTAAGTTCTTTGGTTATAGGAGAGGAGAGAGTTATCCTCTAGATAAATTTAATATAGTCTCTCCAAAGCTCCACGAAACAACAAGGTCATGAAATTTTCTTGTAATGTTTACTTTGATGCCAGTTGAATTAAAAAACTCAGTTAATATTTCTCCATTTCTTAACCAGAAGCTTGGTATTATGTATATGTGTATAGAGTATGAGTGTGTGTGTGTGTGTGTGTGTGTGTGTGTGTGTGTGTGTGTTTGTGTGTATGAGAGAGAGAGAGAGAGAGAGAGAGAGAGACAGAGGCAAAAAAGAGACAGAGACAGAGAGACAAGAGAGATAAAGAGATAGAGACAGAAATCTACTCTCATTAGATTGTCTAACAAAATATGCTTTCTTAGATCAATCTACTTAATCTACATTCAGGCAATCATTAAATAAGCATTATTAATTACTTAGTACCATGCTAGATGCCAGAAACTCAAAGCCATATGAAACAATATCTATCCATAATAAGACTACATTCTATTAAGAGAAAGAACTATGCATGCACAACTGTGGATGTATGCATATATAGAAACAAATGCATACAGTATCAATGTGAAATAATAGGATGTGCATACTTGAAGCTGGTGGAATTCAGAAAGGGTTTGTGTTAAAGGTGACAGCAGTACCTCAGTGCTGGTATTTGAAAGAACTGGTAGGTTTAACAGGTTAAGTTTATTCAAGGTTTGGAAATCAACCTTGAACAGGAATGGAGACAGATGGAGTATTCTGTTGAAGAAATGACAGGGAGATTAGTTTGACTAGACTATAGTCTTTGTGTTCATGCATGTCTATGTGTGTGTGTGTGTGTGTGTGTGTGTGTGTGTGTGTGTGTGTGTGTGTGTATGTCTGTTATGTATGCCCTCCAAGGAATGTATCCAGACCAAAGATATTGGCAGACAGGCACTGCAGTGTGTCTGGATGTGATGTGTGAATGAATGAGTGAAAGAATAATTACTTTAATGTTTATAACAATTTACTCTGTTACAAGCACCGTGCTAAACAGTTTTGATGAAATTTCAATAGCAAAGCACCCTTTAGCCTCCAATAGATCAAATTATATTAAGAAAAGAAATCAATTTTAAAAGAATCTTAGGACTATTTTGGGTGGAAAGTCATAAGTAAAGGATGATTATTTGTCAAAGTCCTTCATAAAGATGACCACCTGACCAATGACCCAAGAAATCCCATTTCAATTTTAGAAAAAAATTATGCAATCTTAAATGTTTCTCTCATTGACAATTTTGTACTACATTAGTTTTTTGCATTTCTTTTTTTCAAAAAAGCAGTCTTTAAGTATTCATGCTTCTTTTCAATCCTGATTACATCCTTACAATTTATCACATGTTTTTACCTGTGTCTAAACATATATCCAAGACTTTTATTTACAGCTTCAACTTATGCTGCAAGCAGAAATGAACTTTACAAAGTCAGGGGGTGGGGGGATCAATCTGGAGAATGAATTAATTTCTTCCTTATTTATGAAATTTTTAGTCTGAAAATATGTCAATAATCTTTTGACCAACTAAAATAATATCTACAGTAACTGTAGGTATAAATTACAAGCAATTTTAATCTTATGGTGAGAAATCAGAGAAGTTTCAGTTGATATCTTATTGCAAATTGAATTATAGATTTATTATGTAATGACAAGTATATTGTTGACTTCACTGATCTGATGTCTATATGAAGAATCTTATTAATTTGGTCTCCACCCTTTAATCTTAATGAAAGTCAGAGGAGTGATCTGCCTGCAAGGTATCCATGAACATTGTTCATGCCATTTCAGTATGGTACAGTCTCAGCTTTCAAACTTAATAGTACAATTACTACTGGCAAGCAGCTGCTTTTCCCCTTGGACCATAATTTTTTGATCTGTAAAATGGGGATAATAACACTACTTCACTGGAACAACACATTATATGCTATATGTGAAGACTTAGGTGCTACAATGGATAGAGCACAGGGTCCTAGTCAAGAAGCGAGTTCAACTTCAACCTTGGACATTCACTAGCTCTGTAACTACAGGTAAGTTACATCACCTTTCTCTACCTCAATTTTCTTATCTGTAAACTTAAGATGGGAATAGTAACTACTCTTAGGGTTGTTGTGAAGACCAATTTAGGGAATAATTTTAAAAGTGTATAGTAAAGTGCACAGCAAAAGACATGATATGTAAATATTTATAGCATCATCATCATCATCATCATCCAGAGCATAATCATTATTATTATGAGGAAGGATAGTGATAACGATTTATTATTATTATTAACATTATGCATAAAATGGTTAAAAGAAATTAAATGGATTGCTAGAGTTTCTATACATGTTAAAAAATTTCCAAAACAATGCCCATTCTTTGTATGTTATTTCCTGATGTTCAGAAGTGAATAGGGAAGGTTGTTTTGTGAATAGGATAAGATATTTTGCTTCAACAAGCTGGTTTTGACTTTTTCATTTATGTGTAGATCATGGATAGCCCTCATAAAATACAAATAGAAATATATAAACGTATAATTGATTGAAAACTAAATAGATAATTGAAGCACTAGAAGTTTTGGCCAGGTACTTTCTAAAATTTTATCTTATTGGTGGGAAATATTGTCTTAATCTTAGAGAACCAGTTTAATTTAGAAGCATAGAATCACCAGAGATATTCCTCTGTCTCCTCAGCACAGTCAGTCTATGGTCAAATATGATATAATGGAGTAATGATAATTTTCCACATTAACCAAAAATTTCTTCTTATTTAGACTGCAAATGTGTCAGAAAAGACACAACTTTCATCAGTTTTAATAGATGGCTATCATAAACTTCTTAAAGCATGTTTTTAAGGTCTGCCTATGTTCCCAGGGCCTTTTTTTTTTTGTCCCATAAGTGATTTGCAAGGATTCTAGAGCTCATGGTCAAAATAAAAAAGGAATGAAAAACTGGGATTTGTGAGAGTCTGTGCCCTTGGGCTGCTCTACCTTGGAAGGAGAGTGGATTAGACTGAAGGTGAGAAGTGCCTAATTAGCATATCAAACATACATGTTAACAGCTAGATAAATTGAACTTGCAAAACTAACTCAGTCTCTGCTACTGAACTATTTGCCAGGAACATGTCTTTCTTGCTCTTAGTTTTGAACTGTTAATGAGTCTTTTTTAAAATTAATTACAGCTCCTGCTCTACAAGCTTGAATGTTTTGATTTGTGAACTTTCCAGAAAACTTCAGGGAAATTTAAATTGCTCTCTACCATCTATCCACTTCCTGGTCCTGTACTATGCAAATTTGGTATTAAGTGATCAAATATGAACCCTAAGCCATTCAAGATAATTGAATCCCATGATTTGGGACCAGGTGTATAAAGATGTTCAATTATTAAATAATTAGTTTGAAAACAATAACCAGTGTAGTTAAATCTCTAGCTGATATTCTAATGTTTATTAATTTAAGCACCTGTCTTCTGTACCACTTTCCTTCTGAATGCTTACTAGGGATATGCAGAGCATATAAATTTACAATGAATATAATTACTTTTTTCAAACTCGCTCCAGGTGCCTAAGTGAGCAGAAAAGAATTATGACATTAATTGTCAGATAGATTTCAATCTTTTGAATCTGATTATTTAATAATTGTTTAAATTCCAAGGTAGACATTAAGGTATTGGTGTTAATTAAAGTCGTAAAATATAATATTTCCTCAACAATGCAAATATCTTGTTGATGAGGCCTTAGCAACACATTATTCAACAAACAGCGACAGCTGGCTTCTGGTTCCTGGGGAAGGTATATCTCCTTCTGTTGCTATCTGTGTTTGGAGGTGACGTATAAAAGTAACCAACTCTTAGTTTCTCAGGTAAATAAGGAAAATACTTATTCTTCTGTGTTGATTGTAGCAAATTGGAATGACTGGGACATCAAGAAAATTTGTGGATTAAATTGTGATTTCATGGAATACTTTTGTATGTATTCCATCTCACTCTGAAATATCTATAAAGTGGATCCTTCAACATCCTGTCACACTGGTACGGCTACAGAAATGTATGTAAAGCATGGAATAATAGGGTGCTTAGTATGGTTTAAGGAAAATTTGGGTTTAAATTCCAATATTTTCCAGCTCAATATCTTTAAGCAAATAATTTACTATGTAACTCAATAACTCAAATGATAGATTTATACTTGAAAAATAGCATCATCTATTTCAACTTTTCTCCTTCATAAATGAGGGAATGTAGATTCAGTTATATTACATGACTTGTTCATGATCATGCAGGTTTGGACCCAGTTTTTCTTAGTTTTCTGACTTTACATTCTTAATTTTATTTACATTTGTTTTAGGGAGCTAAATATATCCCAATACATACACACATCCATCCATCCATATATATATGTATATATTCATATATGAATGTATCTATATATATATTCACACATTCCTATATTCTTTAATCCTGTAATCTTCACCTCCAGGGATGTGTTTAATGCCACATTAGCTATTTTTTTTTGTTTCTTTGTTTTTACAAGGCATTAGGGCTAAGAGACTTGTCCAAAGTCACAGAACTGGGTAATTCTTGTCTGAGGCTGGATTTGAATTCAGGTCCTTCTGACTTCAGGCTGCTACTCTATCCACTCCACAACCTAGCTGCCTCTAAGTTAGCTGAGTTTGACTGACATGACACTTTTGGAACCTGTTATATGCTAAAACACACACACACTATTTAATAACTTCTCCACCATCTTTTATTATTGAATTACATTTATTAAACACAGATGAAGCACTTGTCCCTATTTAATTTAATTTAACTAATTTTTCCCAAAGCTCAATCTTGTCTTTTTATGTCCTGAACTTTTCCAGTATACTATGTATTCCTTCCAGTTTATACAATCTAAATTCTTGAAAAGCATGTCGTTCCTGTCGTTGGTCAAATTTTTGATAAAAAATATTGAATAACACAGGACCAAACACAGATGGACTTCCTAAACATTCTACTGAAGGCCGTTTTTCCAACTTGACATGAAACCATGACTGATCACTGTATGAATAGAATCACTCACCCTTTTCAAGCTATTTCTAACTATGCTATTATATAGCCCTCACCTATCCTATTCTGCAAGAATAAGATATCTTGGCTTCCTCAAATAATTAGTTGAAATTAGAAATTTTCTGATCAAGGTTTTTAATAACTGCTTAAGGATAAGTTTAATTATGCATTAAACTATCCACACTGATTGTGTTTTCTCTTTATCACCAAACCATCAAAATTATTTATTAATTTCTTACCATGCTGAAAAATTTGCAAGTTAGTGATAATTTCAAGAAATGAAAAAAATAACCATACTTTGCTTATAGAGTACATATTCCAACAGTAGAATCTTAAAGGAAGCCAGTGATCATAAGAAACAGAAATTTAAAGGAAAAATATTCCAGTGTTGGATGACAGCCATCGCAATAAAATGAAAAATGGAATAAAGAATGGATTATAAGAGAAATAGCAAGTAAAACATTTATCATCACCATATGGAGGAGAGAAACATGCAACATAACTACAAAGTTTGAAGTTACTAATTAAGAAACGATTTTAGATGCAAAACAAATGGTTCTCTACTAGTTGCCAGAAGTGATAGGGAACTTTTGAATTTTATTAAGTAATGGGACCTCATTGTCTCTATCCTTTAGGAAAACCACCTTGGCCGACATTGGATTGAGATACAGAAAATCTCAAGGAAAGACATGATTGAAATCTTATTTAATATTTTGTAGAATTCATTATCTTCCCTTTTGGTGAAAACACCTATATTTACCTTTTTTTCCCTATCACGAGATACACTTGTAGCTCCTTCCTAAATCCCAGATATGGTTCTTAATTTTCTTCTAGCTTTTTCCCCCCACACTTTTTTAATAGGACCCCAACAGAAATCTTTACCAAACTTCCATTTAAAGGTAAATATTGGTTTTATGAACTGCTTGCAAGAGTATTTTTCCTTTGTTCCCTGTGAATGTAAAATGTTTCACTTCTTCTCTGAAAAAGATAGTTGTGGATAAAGCAATGTATAGCCTGCATAGCTCTGGTGTGGGTCTGGACATGAACTTCTGAGAGTCAGGTCAGGTAGAAAAACTACCCAACCACGAATAGTTGGGAAGTGAAAATCTACTAACTTTATTTTTGGAAACTTAGACTTTTTATAGCAAAAACTTATCTCAGGACTGACCGTTTAAAGGAGCCTCAGTTTCACAATTTCCTAGGTAAATTTACAGTATTTATTCTTAGAAATCTATATACTTCTCTCTCAGAAAAACCTTTTACAACCACCTCTGGAGTCACAGATTATCCAAGGTCAGAGTTCACTGGTAAGCCAACAGATCCATAAAATGAGCAATAATCCATACATATCTTTGATGGAAAAAATCACCAAGGATATGTGAATATCACTCCCAGGGGCTGGCCCTCTACAGATTCCCCCTTCTAAGGCATGCTGAAGCTTTAGGCAGTGTGTTAGGACATTTATGTTTTGTCCCAGTGGCAAAAGACATTTAAGACAAATGAGCATAATACACAATATCAAGAATAATGCAAAGATACCAGGAAGCATGCTCACTAATAGTTTCATAAAATGAAAAGGATGAAATCTATTAACAAAGTTAAATGAATTATCAATGCTTGATTACATTTCCTTTCTAGGTGCCAATGTAATATTATTAACAATTTTATGCCATTGATTCATATCCATAGTTATAGAATCATTATACCATATTCAACTCAAATAATTTTCTATATTATCACATGGAGTAAGTGAGGTATTATATTTTAAAAGAATAACACAAATAGTAGAAAATCTATAATCACATTGCAATTGTCCCTTATGTTCATTACAGAGGTTTGTAATGCATTAATCAAATTATAAAGATCTTCATTAATTCTCTCCTGAGCATTTTCTGATAATTCTTTTTTTTTTGCAAGGCAGTGGGATTAAGTGGCTTGCCCAAGGCCACACGGCTAGGTAATTATTAAGTGTCTGAGGCTAGATTTGAACTCAGGTACTCCTGACTCCAAGGCCAGTGCTCTATCCACTGAGCCACCTAGCTGCCAATTTTCTGATAATTCTTGAATATATTTAGCTTCCAACTTTTTCTTTATTCCCTTCCCTATTTGTACAGGGAATGTAGATTTGAATGTGTCACTGAAGCAGCTGCTATAATGGCTACTATGATAGTTAATATCAAAAACACAATGCAACTAACATCTCTTCTGCCTAATTCTCTTTAATGTTTTTTTTTTCTAAGAACTCATCAGTAGGAGACATATACCATCTTTCTACCTTGGTGGATATTATAGCAAATTTGGGTTATCGTATCATGAAAACAACATCATCATCCATCACTTCCTTATTTGCACGTGCTCAAATAATGCAATTGTAACATTTAACATTATACCCCCCCCCTTTTCTCTGATAATGTTGACATCTCTGAAAGATCCTATCATGAAGGCAATATCTGGTCCTGTGCATGCAGTCACAATTTCTTTTCTGCATAAGATATTTTCTCCAACACCTTATTCCATTGCATATACCTTATCTCATCTATAGTTGCCATAGCCTTCCATATCTCTGAATTAGCTAACCCTATTTCTGGGTATATAATTGGTTTAATATAGCCTGGAATACCCATGGAACAACTCTATCAGGAGAATTCCACACTTGTAGCAAAATAGAATGATTATAAATTCTTCTATTTGGGGTATAACAGGCAACCCAGGGTGAAAAACACTCAGTTTTGAAATCCCAAGTTTGTAAATTTAAACAAGGAGATTCTGTAGGAAATATTTCTCTTCCTTCAATACTTTATTCAAATGGAACTCCTGATATTTCTAAGGTCCTAAATATTCCTATGTTATAAATATTTGGAAGAGCTGAATGATTAGTTTTACTTAATTTAACATATGGTTCAATAGTACATGTTTTACAAAAACATAAAAATGTCACAATATTTAAACCAAAAAAATTATGCCTAACTTTTCTTCTCAACATCTCTTCTTTGAAATCTCTAGTAGGAACTTTGTTATATCCCAAATAATCTGCAGCTTCCTCAATTAATACAATTTTAATCCTACTCTCTCCCCATTGTAGAGTAGTGACCCATATAGGGTTTTGAACATAAGTCTGATATTCAATTCCTTTTACAGTCCCCAAATTGTTCATGAGTAGCATAAGCATCATAAATTGTCTCATTAGTCCATGATGTATTCTCTCACCTTTTCCTTTCCAATTTCTTAAGTGTAAGTTATTCATTTTCTGTATTACTGGATTCATCTGGTCTGCATGGTCTGATATTTCTTTCTGGTACCCAGACAGTTTCTCCATCTGTGGACAAAACAGAAGCAGACCCTCGACCCCAGGTTAATAATGGATCCAGTCATTTTCATTGTTGATGCCTTAGGATCCTTCCACATGGCCATGACTTTCTCTTCATGTTGCATATCCTTAAAAAAATCTTTCTGAAGGTGTTAACTGTTTACCATTCAATGTTAAAAAATTCATGGTATATAAGGCGAGATGTACTCTCCTTCCTTGTTTCCCCCTTTGTCCCTATAAATTCCCCCTCCTTTTGCACTTCCAGAAATTTCTTAAGATCTTTATGTTTTCTTTCTACTAAGGCTTGACAAGTAGGGTTATAAGGAATAGCTGTAATATGTTTTATATTGTAATAGCCAGAATTGTTTAAATGCCATAGAAGTATATCCAGGGCTATTATCTGTTTTTGTGTTTTTTGGTATGCCTGCAATAGTAAAGCAATGGAACTTTGTGCTGTTGTCATTGCACATGAACCAAATGTTCAGTAACATGAATGAATTTCATTTTTCCAAAAGATGTATAATGAGTCACATCCATCTGCCACAATTCATTAGGAAACTGGCTTCTAGGGTTCTTAGAATAATTTGGAGGGGTAGGTAAATATGGAATGCATAGTTCACAGGGTATTACCATACTCCTTGCTTGCTCTATGGTGATTTTAAATTCTTTCCTTAATAAAGATGCATTCTAGCGAAATTTTTTTGTGACACTGCCTAGTTTGCTCTTCTACTAAACTTATAAGAAGTGGAAGGGTTAATTGATTGGCCCTATGATTGCCTTCATATATGGTCCCAGAAATCCAGTGTGGGAGTGTAATGTATTCAATTAAAAAAAAAAAGGATTGGGGCAGCTAGGTGGCATAGTGGATAAAGCACTGGCCCTGGAGTCAGGAGTACCTGGGTTCAAATCCAGTCTCAGACACTTAATAATTACCTAGCTGTGTGGCCTTGGGCAAGCCACTTAACCCTGTTTGCCTTGCAGAAACCTAAAAAAAAATTTAAAAATTACAAAAAGTATTGTATCTATCTTTTATAAACTTCTTGTAACTCTTTAAAGAGTTGATATAATTCTTCATTAGTACTATGCTTATTAATAGCTGTTTCTATGTATCTGACCACATGAGAGCTATACTTACTATCTGTAAAAATGTTAAGGGTTTGTGGTTATTCTGATAATACCATTAATTGGGCATATAATTCATTCTCTTGTTTTGATTTGAAAAATATTTTTTTAATTGCATTTATGCTTAGACCTATAGGTCCAGAATAAGGTCCATCACATTGTTTAAAAATTTTAGGAAACCTACCATGTCATAACTTCAGATATTTTCCTTTATTACCTCTACAGAGCAATCAATCATTAACTCCAGGCTCTGAAATCATTACAGTAAAATAGTTTATGTTGATTAAAACTAGATCATATAACTTTTCAACATCTTGCTCATCAGCAAATTACCTAACTATGGGTTACATAATTTTCAATCTCCCAAGAATTTTTCAAAACCTCTCACATCTATTCAGTATTATTGGAAATAAATGCAGTTAAAATATAACTTCCCAGTTTCTTATACAACTTTCTTCACAGTTTACCATTTTTACATCTTTAAAATTTATAAATTCTTAACCTACATGAATCATAATGTTTCCATGCTGACATCTCATTCTCTTAAAGTTAACCTTATAACTAAATATCTGTTACACATAAATTTCTTTCACATCTCTGTTTTATAAGGTTATTACCTCTTGTTCAAATACACTCCTATTTTCAAAAAAAAGATTTCCTATGAATTTAGTTTTATATATATATATATATATACATATATATATATATGTATATATATATATATGTAATTTCAAAAACTCCAGTGCAAAACTTTTACCAATGCCAGGGTTACAGAATACATATATAATTTCTTCTTAAATAACAGATATTAAATAAGTTACTTTGATCTTACAAATAAATATTCCCTTTAAGAAACACTAGTTCGAAGAGCACAGCTTTTTACAATCTCTCTGAGTCAAAAGACCTTGAGAAATAGAACCTTGTTGGTAAGGTATTCTCCAGTTTTTTTATAACAAATCTTTTTTTTTTAGGTGTTGTGTTGTTTTTTGTTTGTTTTTTTTTTTTTTTTTTTTGCAAGGCAATGGGGTTAAGAAGCTTGCCCAAGACCACACAGCTAGGTAATTATTAAGTGTCTGAGGCCAGATTTGAACTCAGGTACTCCTGACTCCAGGGCTGGTGCTCTATGCACTGTGCCACCTAGCCACCCCTCTATTGCTTTTTCTTAATTCCTCTCTCAGTTAACTTCAAGATCTAGATAAGTGAGCCATGAGCAAACAAGCTGGCTGATCTCTTGTACCCATTGCCTCCTCCTTTTCGGGCAATTTTATCCATGCCTGCTCATGTGCCTGTAAACTATACCCAATTTGATTATCTGCTCCTGCCCATGGACCAGTGCTAGAGAGCATTTCAAATGTTATTCTTAACCCTGCTGCTTCACTTCTTTAGCTTGACTAGTACAATTCTCAAAAACTTCAGTTTGCCATATTAAGTAATCTCCTGGTGTAAGAGTGGTTTTTGCTATTATGGTCCAATCTTTTGGAGCTAATATTTGTCTAGCTAATATTTCTATTATATTCAAAACATATGGACTGGTTTTCCAAACGTGCTTGTTGATGATTTTATTTCTCTAAATGTTTTAAAATTTAAATTATTGTATTCTCTCAAAACAATCCCTGGAATCTTTGGATCAGGTCTCTCAAGCAGGGGAAAAGAGACCAATAACTCTCTCATATCCCATGGAATCTTCTCTCCCTTTTCTATTGCTTTTCTTGTGGCTATTTGAGCAATATTTATATGCCCCTTATCTTTGGTAACATTTTCTTATTTAGACCGTAAAGGACTAGAAGATGGGTTATTAGAGTTAGTAGGAGGTGGAGCTGGATGAGGCGCCACCACCACCAGAAGCCCAGGAGCAGCAGCTGCTTTGGCAGCCTAAGGGGGTGGGGACCAGCATCCCAGAGATTCTATGCTACAAGTTCCTAAAGTGGGAGCCAGAGCTGGGAGGAGGATTCTCCTGAGAATGTATGGCCCCATGGACTGGGCCTCCACACCTCTCCTTCCACCCTGAGGCAAGTGTAGGTCCAGAGGTGGCATTGGAGGCAAAAGCCACCACTCTTTTTGACTCTTATCTTCTTGCTGAATAGTTTGAACATTTACAATAAATTTTAATATACTCTGAACCAAAGGAACATATCCAGGTGGAGTCAGGCAGATTTTTAAAATATTTCCCAATGAAAAGCCTCCTATAGGAAATGCCTCCTGACCTTCCTGTTTAAAATGTTCACTCATTTGTTTCCCCAGAGTTTCCCATTTTTCAGTACTTAGTACTTCTGGAAACAAGGACAACACTCTTGTACACATTCAATAAATTCTTCCACTTGTTTTGTTGTTATTAACAAGCCTCTTTCTTTAACTATCTCTTTAGCACTTTCCAATAATGTCCTCTATCCTTAGACTGTCCCTGTTCCATTTTAATGCTCTCTGTTTTAGACTTGATAAAAAAAATTATTTGCCTTAATTGCCTGCTGTCTCTTTATGAGCACTCTTTTGACCCTCAGGTGTCCAGACTTTATCTTTCCCTTCAAGACTGATTCCCCTCCAAGTCCAACTGTCTGTCTGTCCATCTGTCCATCGGCCAGTCGATCTGTCTGTCAGTCCCCGTTCAGGCACCAGCTATAGACCAACTTAGCTCTGGTGTGTCATAACATGAACTTCCTGAGAGTCAGGTTGGGTAGAAAAATATACCCAAACACAGAAGATTGGGAAGTGAAAAGCTATCAACTTTAATTTTGGAAACTCAGACTTTTTATAGTAAGAACTTATCTCAGGAATGACTTTTTTTAAAGGAGACCCATTTTCACAATTTCCTGGGTAATTTTACAATATTTGTTATTAGAAATCTGCATACTTCTTTCTCAATAAAATCTTCTACAATCAACTCCAGAGCCACAGATTATCCCAGGTCAGGGTTCATTGGTGAGCAATGAACAATAATCCATACATACCTTTGATAGAAAAAGTCACCAAGGATATGTGAATATCACTTCTAGGGGCTGGCCCTCTACAGCAATGCATAGGTAGGTCCCAGGAACCAATTGTTGGTTACAACACTTTTTCATAGGCTTTACTATTCTGCTTCATATAAAATTTAACAAACCCTAGAAGAAACATGTTGACTAAAGGAATTGGATGCTCATTTTCAATGAGTATTAGAGATAGAATTCAGTGAAAACAATTTCAAATTTTCTTTTAGTTACAGGTTATATTTATTCCAATAGTCAATATAAAAATATATGTTCTAGCTGAGTCTATCCCTCCCAGTGAAGGAATATGATATGATAGCAGCAGGAATGCAGTCAACTAACATTATGATTGAATAGTGTGAATAAAAAAATGGGCATTAACCATCTCATTCCAAAAAGAAATGCCACACATGGAGTATCATAACTGAGTGTGGTAAAGGAAAGGAAATGGCAGGCCGATTACACTGATTAAAGTGGCTGCAAATATGCTAGGAGCATTCATGCTTCAATGATGCTATAATTATGTTTCTAAGAAATGCAGCATGCAGGGAAACTCATTTTTATTTCAGTCCTGCTGTTTGTTTCCAGCTATTTTAACATGAACTGTTACCATCTAAGTAATATATAATACAGTGTATTATGGGCTGCAACAGCAGAACTCCTGCCAAAGTAATAGACTTTGTAAAAGATAAGTTTACATGTTTTTTTCCTACTTTTGGAAGAAATTCACTCAATATACTGTCTATTATTTGACATGAATTGCTTTTCATAGAAAGACTACTCAATTGACTCAGAAGACAACTTCTGGCAATTATCCATTATATACATCATATTATAATATCCAAAATATTATAAATGTATAATACATATTTAACTACATAAAATTATAAGATAAAGTTAAGATAAAAATCTACATATTGTTATATTGAATTCTCACTTTTATAGTTAAGAGGATTGAAGTGGCTTCACAAAAGTCAGAAAGATATTGCCAACAAATAGACTGGATAAGTTTCAATCCAATGATGTGAACTATCATCTAACCTTGAGCAAGTTACGTTACAATTATGATTTTGCTTTCCTCCTTTAGTATTTGGGGATAATAATGAATTATCTTTGTATACCAGTGGTTATGAGCTTTAAATAAGATAATATATCAATTTAGCAATAATTCTAAGAAATAGCTTCCCTTTTAATATAAGTTTGGCATTTAAAGACATATGGACTCTTGTATATGTGTTTGGATACTGTCTCCGAAAATTCTGAGGATAAGTTCTATTGCATAAATTTCTTTCTATTTTCCACAGGGATCAATATTTCTATCTATTTATCTATCTATCTTTATTTCTTTCTAGTATCAAATATTTGTATTGAACTAAATTAATTAAAAATATTGGATAATTCAGTTTCATCATTGCACTTGTGTCTCTCTCTCCATGACCTCATGTTGAGTTGTTTTTTTTTTGGTGAAATTAGTAGAGTGATTCACCATTTACTTCTCCAGTTCATTCTGTAATTGAGGTAACTGAGGTAAAAAAGGGTTAAGTACTGTAGCCAGGATCACACAGCTAGTAAGCCTCTGAGTTTATATTCTAACTCAAGAAAATGAGTCTTTCTAACCCCAGGTCAGTAAATCTATCCACAGTGTCCACCTGCCCAAGTCAGCTAATAGTGTATTTATTAACTGAAAGCAACTAAGTTGAATGTTTTCCCTAACAAGACTTGAAACATGCTATCTCATTTTATTACCTTTTCACAAATTAATAGGTTCTGTCATGAGATCATAGCATCATAGAGCACAGGATCATAAACACAGAACTGGAGGTAGTGATAAGAGGGCATCAAGTACAATCTTCTAATTTTATGAAAAAGGAAAGTGAGTTCCAGACAAGTTTTTATAAATGGCCCATTCTTAACCAGTAAATCTTCCTAGAGATTATCTTAGATACTCCTGAACAGAGATTTCCTGTTCCTTTCTGAAGAGCATTAATTGATCACAAACTAGGTTTTTTTAAAAAAAAATGGTTACCTGAAAATTTAACTATTGTTCTGAAAATGAAAGGGCTTTACTCAGTCATGTGTTCTTCAAGTCCCAGAATTATAAAATAATTATATTAAACAAAATTTGCAGATGACTCCCATCCATAGAGTTGCTTGTGCTGCACATGAGTGCTCATCAGAATCATCATATCAACTATGTAACCTGGTGCTAACTCACCAGAATTGTCAGAATTTCTACTCCCTCTGATATCCCTATGACATTCCCTCAGGGTAGTTGTTCTTGAAGACTAAATTCATGTTTCTCTTTTGTGTCATTTATTTTTGTTCTCATGATGTCAGAGACAGAAACTTTTAGACCAGGTCTTGGAACTCTAGCTCTTAAACTGTTCTAATTGACATTCATTTTTAAGAACCTATCTCCTGTGTAATGCAATTTTGCCTATTGAATGAAAGACATCATTCCATACTGTAAGCAGTAGTAAAGTGAAATATTTCAAGCATAGTATGATGAAATATGGAAAGTGATTACTTTATGAGGAAAAAATAATACATGAAATTTGAACTTATGGAAGAAGTAACCAGACTAAATAAAAAAATTGGCTAAATGTGTAGATTTAGAACTATTGGGGAATTTTTTTTCTTTAAATAAGAGACACCCTTTAGAAGGGATGATGAGTAAGAGGTTAACAGGGAAGTCTTGTGAAGAAATAAAGAAGATCAAGATGGTAGAAGTGAAGAACTTCCCTAAGCTATACTCGACTTCCATCAAAAACAATGTTAGTCAAATTTCTAAACAGATTCTGGAAAAACAACCCCCAAATGGACAGAATGGAGCCTTTTCCAGCTTAAAAAAATTGTAATGGACTTCTGGAAAGATCTGTTTTGCCAGGGTGGAGGTGAAGGAACAGAATTCAGGATATGGAGAAAAGACTAACATAACTGAGAACATAATGGGCAGAATGCCAAAGAGACCAGTCAGAATCTCTCAACCACAGTAGAGACCAATATTGCTTGGTCTTGGATCAGCAGTATTGGAAGCACCAGACCTACTGCGCAACCACTTCAACTTGACGTTCCAGTCCATATCCCAGTGCAAGAATCTTGGAACAGTGCTGCTGTGGCCTAGGAGCAGAGCCCAAAGTGAATAAGAAAATTCAGAGAAAAATCTTGTTGAGAGAAAGTGACTATGAAAATAAGGAAGATTATAATGGAATCTCAGAAAAGGATTGCAGAAAAATTACTTCAAGTGAAGCCCTAGAAGGGAATATAAATTGGTCTTTAACTCAATAAGACTTCTCCTCTTTTTTTTACAAGGCAAATGGGGTTAAGTGGCTTGCCCAAGGTCACACAGCTAGGTAATTATTAAGTGTCTGAGGCCGAATTTGAACTCAAGTATTCCTGACTCCAGGATTAGTACTCTATCCACTGTCTACCTAGTCACCCCCTCTGTAAGACATCTCAGAAAAGCTCAAAAAAGTTTAAAAATCAAGTAGGCAATTTGGAAAAATTAAAGCATAACAAATTCAACATCTTGCAAAAGGAAGAATAAAAATTTGACTGAAACAAACAACTCCTTAAAAATACAGTTTGATAAATGGGCAAAAATAATAACTCTTTAAAAAATAGAAAATAAAAAAAATCTTTCAAAACATACAATTGATTTTAAATCAATAGTGTTTATAGCTTTAATTTAAAACTCATTTATTCTTTGATCTCTAATATTTCAATAGGAACAGGTGCTATATTTTGCCAATTGCTTTTTCAACATCTATTGAAATAATCATGTGATTTCTACTAATTTTATTATTGATATGGTAAATTGTTTACCTAATAATGAGCCATCCTTGCAAACCTGATATAAATTCTACCTGATTCTTATGTATTATCCTAGTAATAATAACTTTGTAGAAATCGCTTTGCTAAAACATTACTTAAAACTTATTTTATAAATGTTATATAGGGAGAATGATCTGTAATTTTCATTCACTGTTCTGACAATTGTTGGTTTAGTTATCAGCACCATTTTGGTGTCAGAAAAGAAATTTGGCAAAATATAAAATGGTAGTTAATTGTTCTTTAAATTTTTCATAAAATTCACCTGTAAATCCATCTGGCCCAGGAGATTACTTTACTTACCTCCTTACATGTGGAAAATACAAACATTTCATTTTTAGCAAATTGTTTTTCTCTTTTTTTTATTGTTCTAATCAAGTCATCAAAGCTTTGTCTATTATATTATTTTTCATATAATTGACTTTTTATAATTCATTTAATAGTTTTCATGCTTTCAGTTTTCTTAATTTCAATTTTGATTTTCAGAATTTCAAATCTGGTACTTAAAATATTTGTGCTTTACTAACCTTTTTAAATTGCAGGTTAAATTCATCTATCTTTTTTTTTAATTAATAGAGTCAGAGGTATAAAATCCAACTAGTTTCATTACCTTGGATGAGATTGTTGTTGGATCCTCTCATATTTTAAAATAAAGGTATTAAGTTTACAATTAAATTTAGTTATTACATGTATTTCATTGCATCACTACCCAAAAAGAAGGCATTTAATAATTCTTCCTTGCTGCAGTATATTTTGAGGTTTTGATGCATTTTTAATGTTCAAATTTTCTACAGATGCCAATTACTGCAAAATAGAAGGAATATTCTTTGCTATTCCTATTCAGTTTTCTCCAGATGTCTGTCATATCTAACCTTTATGAAAATTCTATTCACTTTCTTAACTTCCTTGTTTACTTTGTGGTTAAATTGATCTAATTCTGACTGAGTGTGGTTTCCCCACTAGTTTTGTTTTTCTGTCTGTATTGCTTTGAAAGTCATTTAGCTTCTCCTCTTAGAATTTGGATGCTATACCACTTGGTGCAAATATATTTTAATAATGATATTACATTATTACCTATGATATCTTGTAAGAAGAAATAATTTCCTTCCTTATTCCTTTCATTTATATATTAATTTTTGTCTGAGATCAGGATTGCTATTCCTACATATTTTTATTTCCTAGGAAGCACAATATATACTGCTTTAGCCTTTTACTCCTACTCTGTGTCATAATAAAATTGATAAGTGTATCTAAAATAAAATTACTTATACAGTGGCATACTTTTCAAATTACCAAAAATATTATTTCACAAAACTAGGAAAAAAAAGAACAAAATTCATCTGGAGCAATAAAAGTCAAGGATTTTATCAGAATTAATTTAAAACAAAAATTTTTAAATGGTACCTTAATTGTACCAGATTCAAAACTATATTATAAAGCAGCAGTGAAATATATTAGGCACAAAATAAAAAGTGGTAAATGACATTAGTAACCTACTTTTTAATAACTCAAAGAGCATACTTAGAGGATTTAGAAATAAAAGGTAATATTATAGATCAATTAAGACAATAATAATTACTTTATCTGTTGGATCTGTGGAGGGGGAGAATTTTATTACAAACAAGAAGCAGAGAACATTTTATATTGCAAAATGGATGACTTTCACTAAGTTGCAATAAAACATTTTTGCACAAATAAAACCAATATAGCTAAAATTAGAAGAAATAGAGAAAGCTCGGATATAATTTTTTTCAGTCAGGGTTCTGATTAAAATTCCAAAATATATATACAGAGTGAGTCAAATTTAAAAGAATACAAGTCATTTTCCACTTGATAAATGACTATAGAGTATGATAATGTATTGAGGGGAGAGTCAAGATGGTGACTCAAAGGTAAAAGCTCTCAGAGATCTTCTTGAAATAACTTTAATTAGAGCCTCTGCACAGACCCTAAACCTACAGATGTCACAAAAAAAGAGTGAAACAAGTCCTCAGCTCAGATATTAAAGAACTTCAATGTCTGTCTTATTTGGGTAAAAGTAGAGTGTACACAGGACAGCTGGAAAACCAGCTGGCAGTTCTTAACCATAGCACAGTCAAAGCTCAGCAAGTCAGTGTGGTAGCAGGCAAGCAATGAACATTGTAAGGCCAACTCAAAAGACAAAGTTTGAACTCGGGGAATGCTGGTGTAGCAGATGAGATAGGATTGGGCTACCCAACATATGGAACAAACAACTACATAGGAAAGGGAAAGCCAGAGCTATGTTAATGAAGGGGAAAACACTGTTGCACAAGCCATGCCATATGCAAACTGGTAATCCAGGATCACGTTCAATAATCTGGATACTATACTCGGAGTTCAAAGTTAAAAATAAGCAAAAGACCAAAAAGAAAGTGCCACCATGATAGACACAATTCTGAGAGAGACTATATACCATCTCAGAAAGTAAAGCAGTGAAAAAAATGCCTCCATATGAAGACACAGAGGAGTTTATGAATTGGTCTCAAACCCAAAAAGACTCCTTGAAAGAGATTAAAATTGATTTTAAAAACCAAAAAAGAGAGTAATAAGAAGAAGGGGGGGGAATGAATGTCATGCAGGAGAATTCTGAAAAATAGACTGAAAAAATCAACTACTTTAAAAATAAAATTGAACAAATGCTAAAGAAAAACTACTCCATTAAGAGCAAAAGTGGTCTTCCTGATCAAGGGAGAAACAAGATGGTGGAGTAAATGCAAGGATTTGCCTGAGCTCTCCTCTAAACCACTCCAAGTACCTTTAAAAGACTAATCAAAATCTAGAGTTTCAGAACCTACAAAAAGACTGAGTGAAGCAATTTTCCATCCCAAGACAACATAGAATATAGGAGGAAAGGTCTGCTGCACCAGAGATGCAAAGAACCCACAGTGCAGCCAAAGTCATCAAGGAAGATACTGCTGAGAAACTGGATCAAATGTCAGTGGTGCTGCTTTCCAGATCTCTCAGCCCAAAGATTGCTAAGGACAGCTTGAAAGGTCAGTAGGAAAACTGCTGCACCAGAATGAGCATAGATTCCAGGGCAGAATAGGCCTGAGCACAGACCTGGCCTCAGCGACCCAAATAGTAGGCCTGGATTGCCACTCAAAAGGGGGCCACCAAGCAGCTGGTCCTCAGCCCGGAATAATGAAAAACTAGAAGAAAATGTAAAATATTTCATTGGAAAAGCAACTGACCTAGAAAACAGATCTGAATGAGAAAATTAAAAAAAGATATTGAACTCCCCAAAAGTAATGACCAAAAGTAGAATCTAGACTTCATTTTTGAAGAAATAATTCAGGAAAACTGTCCTGATATCCTTCATTCAGAGGGTAAATATAGAAAATGAAAGAATCCACCAATTATTTCTTAAAAAGATTCCAAAATGAAACCTGTAGGGAATTTTATATCCAAAGTTCAGAACTTACAAGAAAAGGAGAAAATATTTTAAGCAGCCAGAAAGAAACAATTCAAATGTTATGGAGTTATTCTCTGATGGATTTATGATAAAGAATTTGATCCAGTGCATAGATAGAACTGATGCTGTCTGAATACAGAATAAAGCACACTTTTTTTCTCACTTCATTTTTTCCTTCTTGGGGGTGGGGGAGCAATATTTACTTTTAAAAAATGACTATTGTAGTAATGTTTTTGCATGGCTACACATTTTTAACCTATACCAAGTAATGTCTAGTTTCATTTTTTTGGTCAAGGCCTCTTAGATAGTGCAATCATTTAAAATTTTTCTTTCTTGTATCTGTTTTTCAGGCCAGTTGCTTTTCCAATGAGTTATTTGACATTTTGTTCTAATTTTTCATTATTTTAGTTTTCTTTTATTGTTTTATTGTTTCTTATTTTTTTATTTTCAGATTTTTAATACAGTTTTAACATTTAAGGCAGTTTAACATTTGCCAAAACCTTGAATTCCAACTTATCTCCCTTCTTCATACTCCACTCCCCACATTGAGAAAACAGAGAATCTCCTTGACTAAGCTGCTGACTTCAGTTTTCATTTATTTTCTTGCATTTCTCCGATTTCTTTTCCCAATTTTTCTTTTATCTCCCATACTTGATTTTCAAAATCTGTTTTTGAGATCTATCATAGCTCAAGACCAACTTCTATATTTCTTGGAGTCTTTAGATTTAGAAGCTTGGACTTTCTCATCTTCTGATTATGTGGTTTGGTCTTACATGGGACTAAAGAAATTGTCTATGCTCAGTTTCCTTTTTTATTTTTTTCTGTTTTATTTCCTCATCTTATGCCTGGATTGGGGATGCTTCTGAGTTTTTGAATATTTTTGGGACACTACCCCAAGAAATTCAATGTGTGATGCTCTGAATGCTCTCCTTGTTTGTGAATAACCACAAACTCACTCCTCTTCCCTGGAGACCGTGGTGGGTAAGAGCAGAACCCTGCTCTATGGGCCTAGACTGTGTGTGATTAGGGTCTGAATGTAGTCACAGCCCCAGAGTTCTGTTCCAGCGACAGAAGACAGACCTTGGCAGTCTCCCTCCATTCCTTTAGTGAACTGGGCACTCAGGGTGCAGCTGCCTGGAGACTCCTGGTGGGTGGCTCCACAGATGTGCTTATAGAATCTGGGCTGCCCTGAATGCTGTGGCTGTGCTTGAGGGTCTGGGCTTCGAGCTGGCCATGGCAGAGGTTTCCCTGCTGATCTTCTAAGTTGTGCTTGGTGCTCCCTAGGGTGCAGGTCAGGAAACTCCCAGGTGCCCTGACACTATTCCCGTGAGGCTGAACTTCCTTTACTCCAGTGAGGTGCTGCTCCTCCAACCTCATGGAACACAGTTTTACCATTATTCTCCATGTTACCCTGGACTGAAGAATTGCTTCACTGGATCTTTCTGTGGATTCTCTCTCTCTTGAAATTTTAGAGTCATAATTTTAAGGTTTTTCAAATATTTTGAAGACAGCACCTAAAAGAGGCTCTTCTCCTGAAGCCATCTTGGATTTGCCCCATCCATCACATATTTTAAAATTGTTTTTGATTATTCTACTACTGAAATGAACAAGTCCATCATAGTTGATCATCACCCCATTTTGTTATCAGTAAGTATACTGTTCATTCACTCAGCATCAATTCATGCAAGCCTTTCCAGGCTTCTCTGAAATTCCTTTTCTCATGATTTCTTATAGAACAATAGTGTTCCATCACATACTTTTACCACTGTCTGTTCAGTCATTTCCCAATTTATAGATATAACCTCAATTTCCAATTCTTTGTCTGTACAAAACGAGGCAATATAAATATTTTTATACATGTGGGGCTTTACTCTTTTTCATGATCTCTTCAGGATATAGTCCAGTATTGATATGGCTGGATCAAAGGGTATGCACAGTTTGATTGCCCTTCAAGTATAATTCCAAATGACTCTGCAGAAAGGTTGGATCAATTCACAATTCCACCAACAAAGCATCAATGTTCTAATTTTCACACCACCAAAATTGATCATTTCCATTTCTAGTCTGGCCAATCTCAGAAGTATGAGGAGATACTTCAGAGATGTTTTAATTTGCATTTCTCTAATCAATACTGATTTAGAACAATTATTCACACAACTATAGGTATTTAATTTTTTTAATCTGAGAATTGTCTTTTCAATATCCTTTGGGCATTTAACAATTGGTGAATGAATTGTCTTATATTTTATAGATGTTATTCAGTTCTCTATATATTTTAGGAATAATTCTTTTGTCAGAAACACTAGTTGTTAAAGTTGTTTCTCAATTTACTATATTCTATTTATTCTTGTTTGCAATTGCTTTTTTAAAAATAGGTTTTTGCAAGGCAAATGGGGTTAAGTGGCTTGCCCAAGGCCACACAGCTAGGTAATTATTAAGTGTCTGAGGCCGAATTTGAACCCAGGTACTCCTGAGTCCAGGGCCTGTGCTCTATCCACTGAGCAAACTAGCTGCCCCCTTGCAATTGCTTTGTTTGTGGAAAATACTTTGTTTTACTTTAGTGTAATCAATATTGCATTTCTTTTTATTGAAATGTTCTCTATCACTTCTTTGGATATAAACTGCTTCCCTTTCCATAGATCTGACAGGTAAACTTCATTGTTCTCTTAATTGATCTACAACATTACTTTTTATGTCTAAATCTTGTACCCATTTTCACCTTATCTTGGTAGAGTGTGTGAGATGTTCATCATGTTTAGTTTCTGCTATATCTTCTGATTTTCCTGGTAGTTTCTTTCTTGCTTCTATCAGATTGAGTTTTTATCCCTGAAATTAGAATCTATGGATTTTTCAAATAGTTGAACTCTAAATCATTTCCTTTTTTTTCTTTTGTACTAAACTTATTCCACAGATCCACTACTCTATTTCTTAGCCATTAATAAACAGTTTAGATGACTTATGGTTTGCTGTACAAATTAAGATCTGCTATAACTAGGCCTCTTCCTTTGAAAATTTTTTCATCAATTTCTTTGATATTCTTGACCATTTATTCCCATATATGAATTTAATTACTGTTTTTCTAGTTCATAAAAGCATTTTTGTAAGTTTTATTGGAATGTCATTGCATAAGTAATTTAATTTAGGTAGAATTGCAATTGTTATTATATTAGCTTGGCCTCTCCATGAGCGATTGACTTTTGTCTAGTTATTTGGATTTGATTTCATTTGCTTGAAAAGTGTTTTACAGTTGCTTTCATATGGTTATTGAGTCTGTCCTGTCAGGTAAAACTCTAAGTATTTTATGATGTCTGTAGCTATTTTAAAAGGAATTTCTCTTTCTGTCTCTTGCTACTGTATATTATTAGCAATAAGGGAGACATCCTAAGGATTTAGGTGCATTTCTATGACTTTGCAAAAGTTGCTAATTGCTTCCAGTAGATTTTTAAATGATTATTTTAGGATTCTCTCGGTATACCATAATTCATCTGCAAAGAGTGGGAGTTTTGTTTCTTCATTACCAATTATAACTCCTTCAAATACTTTTTTCTTCTCTTATTGCTAGAAGTAACATTGCTTTCTTTTTTTTTTTTTTTAGGTTTTTGCAAGGCAAATGGGTTTGAGTGGCTTGCCCAAGGCCACACAGCTAGGTAATTATTAAGTGTCTGAGGCCAGATTTGGACTCAGGTACTCCTGACTCCAGGGCCTGTGCTCTATCCACTGCGCCACCTAGCTGCCCCCAAAGCTAACATTTCTAATTCAATATTGAATAATGGTAGAAATAAGGGGCCTCCTTGTTTCACTCCTGATCTTATTGGGAATACTTCTAACTTAGCCCCATTAAATATAATGCTTGTCAATGGTTTTAGATACTGCTTTTTTTTTAGGTTTTTGCAAGGGGAATGGGGTTAAGTGGCTTGCCCAAGGCCACACAGCTAGGTAATTATTAAGTGTCTGAGACCGGATTTGAACCCCGGTACTCCTGACTCCAGGGCCAGTGCTTTACCCACTACGCCACCTAGCCGCCCCAATACTGCTTATTTTTTAAGGAACATTCAACCCATTCCTATTGTATCAAGTGTTTTTAAAAGGAAATGGTTGCTATATATTGTCAAAAGACTTTCAGCATCTATTGAGATAATCATGTGATTTCTGTTAGATTTGTTATTGATATAGTCAATTATGCTAATAATTTTTCTAATATTGAACCTACCTTGAAATCCTGGTATAAATTGTGCTTCATTGTGGTGTATTATTCTACTGATAGCTTGCTGGAATTGCTTTGTTAATATTTAATTTAAAATTTTTGCATTTATATTCATTAGGGAAATTGGTCTATGATTGCTTTAAAAATTAGCATTATATTGGTGTCATAGGTGGAATTTAGCAGAGTTTCTTCACCTCTTTTTTTCAAGTAGGTAATATAGAATTCCAAGTAATTATTCCTTGAATGTTTGGTGGAATTCACTTGAGAATCTATCTGACCATGGAGATTTTTTTCTTAGGGAGATGCCTTGTTCAATTTCTTTTTCTGAGATTGGGTTATGCAACTATTTTACTTTCTTTTCTCCTATCCTTGGCAGTATATATATATATATATATATATATATACATACATATATATATATATTTGTAAATATTCATCCATTTCACTTAAATTTTCAAATTTATTGGCATGTAGTTAACATATAATTATTACTTTAATTTCCTCTGTGATGGTGAATTTAATTTTTTTCATTTTTCATATTAATGATCAGGTTTTCTTCTTTCTTTTTTAATCAAATTATGCAAAGGTTTATTTATTTTATCTTTTTTTCCCATAAAACCAGCTACTGGTTTTATTTATTAGTTCAATCATTTTCTCAATTTTGATTTTATTAATTTCATCTTTAATTTTCAGAATTTCTAATTTGGCATTTAATTGGGAATTTTTTATTTATTCCTTCTCTATTTTTTGGTTTCATCCTCAGTTCATTGGCCTCTTCTTTCTCTATTTTATTCAAGTAAGTATTTAGAGATATAATATTTCCCCTGAATATCTGTTTTGGTTGTAACCCATAAGTTTTGGTATTTTGTCTCCCTATTGCCATTGTCTTGAAAGAAATTTTAATTATTTCTATGACTTGATGTTTGATTCACCCATTCTTTTTAAATAGCCTATTTGATTTCAATTAATTTTAAATCTATGTCTATGATCCTTTATTGAATGTGATTTTTATTGCATCATAATCCGAAAAGTAGGCATTCAATATTTCTGCCTTTCTATGTTTAATTATGAGGTTTTTATGCTCTTACACGTGGCCAGTTTTTGTGTAGGTACTGTACAGCAGGAAAAAAAATTTAATTACTTTCTATCCTCAACCAATTTTCTACAGAGGCCTATCATATCTTATTTTTCCAGCATTCAATTCACTTCCTTAACTTCCTTCTGATTTATTGTTAGATTTATCTCATTCTGAGAGAGGAAAGTTGAGGTTCCTCACTATTAGAGTTTTGTTGGTAATGTCTTTCTGTACCTCATTTGACTTCTCCTCTAAGAATTTGAATCCTATACTACTTAGTTCATACATGTTTAGAATAGAAATTACTTCATTGCCTGTGTCATCTTTTAGGAGGTTGTAGTTTCCTTCCTTCCCACTGTGTATATGTCTATGCTCATGGCTCTTGAGAATTTTATTTCTGATGGGACACTTAGTGGAGTGTGCTTGGACAGAGTATGAAGAGTATGGAGTGATTATGAGGCTTAAAATCAATCAATCAGTCAATCCTTGAGAATTATACTTCTATCAATACAGAAGATAGCAGTATACCTTGACCTGAGGTTCTGGGGACAAGAAAGGTTTGAAACAAGACATGAAAAGAAGGATATCTTAGATGAAGGTGAGGCATTACTGAATAAATAACAACTCATGAAAAGACACAAAGACCTATATAGTATATGGAAAAAAGGAATGTGAGCACCAAGTAAACCTTTGTCTCAACAGCTTTTGCCCAAAGACGAAATCCAATTGCATTTAAAAACTTATTCAAGCCTTCAGGGAGGGGGGAAAGAAAGGAGAAAAAGGGAATGACAGAAGGAAGTGCATTAAGCAAAAGTTAAGAAAGAAAAGTAAAAGGAAATAGAGAAGAAAGGGGACAAACTGAAGAAAGTGCTGAGTGAGAGAAAAGAATCAGAAGTGAAATATTGGTGAGTTAGGAATAGGGGAAAGAAAAGAGAAAAGTATAAATGGGGGAAGATACCAAGGAAGGAAATACAAAGTTAGCAACCATAATTATAAATGTGAATAGGATTAACTATTCCACAAACAGAAGTTAATTAAAAAATAAGAATTCAAATGTAAGTTGTTTTCAAAAAACACATCTGGAGAAGATAGATACAGGATAAAGATAAAAGGCTGGAGCAGAGTATATTATGGTTTAGCTAAATTAAGAAAAACCAGAGGGATATTCTAAACTCAGACAAAGCAAAAGCCAAAATAGGTCAAATTAAAAGGGATATGGATGGAAATTACATATTTTTAACAGAGACTATAGGCAAGGATTTAATATCAATATTAAACTTATATGTACTAAAGGTATAGCATCCAACCTCTTAGAGGAAAATCTAAATAAGTTTCAGTGTATAAAGAAAAACAATGCTTTTGAGGGACCTCCACCTCACTCTCTCAAAATAAGATAAATCTAACTGTCAAATAAATAAGAAGGAAGTTAAGACGAAAAAAGAATTTTGGAAACCATAGACCTCTGGACAATACTGAATGAAAACAAAAAGGAAAATGTCCTTTATTCCGTAGAACATGACACCTACACAATAATGGATTATGTCGTAGCACATAAAACAACAGAGCTTGATGCAGAATTGTAGAAATATTACATTCCATGTGAGAAAAGGTCATGAGAAGATAAGTTTAGAATTAATTAGAAACTAAATAACCTATTTATAAAAAAGATGAATGGATTGAGGGGCAATTAGGCCATGGATAAAGCACCAACCCTGGAGTCAGAAAGAACTGATTCAGACATGTAACACTTACTTAGCTGTGTTTCTTTACATGAATAATTTAATGCCATTGTCTTGCAAAAAAAAACCCCAAAATGAATGAATCATAAAACAAACCATAGAAATAATCAACAATTTCATTGAAAACAGTGATAATGATGAGGCATCATACCAAAGCTTGGTGGATGCAACTAAAGCAATTATTGGGGAAATTTTATATCTCTAAATGCATAAAATAAAGATGAGATTAATGAATTGGGAAAGGAATTTAAAATGTTAGAAAAAAAGAAGAAATCAAAACTTCACAATTAAAAACCAAAGGATCAAAGAAAAATTAAATTAAAAACAAATTGAAACTATTATTAAACTAATAATTGAAACTGAGTTTTTGGGAAAAAAAAGAATAAAATAGAAAAATATCTGGTGAATCTGATTAAAACAAAGAAAGAAGGAAAGCAAAAATGAAAAGATGAACTCACCACCAATGAGGTCAAAATTAAGGATATTTGCCTATCTTTATGCCTACAAATTAAACAAGAGAATTGAATTGAATGAATATTTATAAAGGTAAAAGCTACCATGATTAAAAGATGAAAAATAACTCCATTAAATAAAAAGAAATGGAAGAAATCATCAATCAGTTCCTTAAAAAATCTCTAGGGGAAGATGGATTTGCAAATTAATTTTACTAAACATTTAATGAACAATTAATTCCAATTCTATATGAACTATTTTTCAAATAAGAGTTCTGTCAAATTTCTTTAATGACAACAATATGATGCCTATAGCAAAAATGAGAAAGAGTAAAAAAAAAAATATAGAGCCATTTCTCTTATGAACATTGATGTAAAAAAAAAGTAAATAAAATTTTAGCAAAACAATCAAAGAAAATTATTATAATCAGGAAAGATTTATACCAGATAGACAGGAATGGTTCAATATTAGCAAAACACTCAATATAATTGAACATATCAATGCTAATACCAACAGAAAGAATATGATTAATTCAATAGATGCCAAAACAGTCTTTGACAGGGACAGAGTCAAGATAGTGGAGTAAAAAGGGTGACTCACCAGAACTCTCCCCTAAATCCTCCAAATGGATTTTTAAAATGACTCTAAACGTATTCTAGAGATGAAAAACCCACAAGAAGACTGAGTAAAACAATTTTCTAGCCCAAAACACCTTGGAATATCTGTGGAAATGGTCTGTTGCACCAGAGTGAGAGAACAGCACAGCAGCACAGGGACACCCAGAGCTAATTGGCCCCAGCAATCCATGAATAGATAGTGATGGCCTTCAAAGACTCTAAGAAGGGACAGCTGGGTGGCAGTTAGGTTATACATTGCATAAAGCATCAGCCCTGGAGGCAGGGAAGGCCTGAGTTCAAATCCAGCCTCAGACATGTAATAATTACATACTGTGTGACCTTGGGAAAGTAATTTAACCCTATTGCCTTGCAAAACAGACAAAAAGTCTCTAAGAAAATACTAACCGATCTCAGGCCATAGAAAAGCCTAAAAAGAATTTTGAAAATCAAGTAAAGAAGGAGAGAAAAAATTTGGAAAGGGGATGAAAATGAAATGGGAAAATGATCAAAACCAATGCAGAAGCCTAGTAAAGGAGAAACAGCTCCCCCCCCCCACACACACACACAGACATACACACAATACTAAAGAAAATGAGAGTTGGGGGGAAATGCCTTAAAAAGCTGAACTGATTAAATGCTAAAGGAGATGCAAATGCTCACTGAAGAAAATAATTACTTAAAAATGAATCAAAAAGAAGCTGAAGATTTTGTCAAAATTCAAGAAACAAAAAAAAATTAAATGAAAAGAATTACAAGCTAGAAGAAAGTGCGAAATTTATCATTGAAAAACAACTTACCTGGAAATTAGATCCAGAAGAGATAATTTCAAAATTATTAGACGACTTGAAAAACTATGATCAGAAAAAGACCCTAGACATCAACCTGGTATTCTAGAAACAGAAGGCAAAATAGAAATTGAAAGAATCTACTGATCACCTCCTGAAAAGAATGCAATATGAAAACTGCCAAGTATGTTGAAATCAAATTTCAGAACTCCCAGGTAAAGGAGAAAATATTACAAGCTACACCCTGAGGAGTACCGGGCACAGAGTGGGGGAATAGCGGGGAACCTCTGCCAGAGCTAGCAGGCGGAGCCCAGCCCTCAGGGCACACAGAGAGCAACAAGGCCACCCCAGCCCAGATCCGGAAACAGAAGCAGGTGGAGGCTGTAAGCAGGAGCCTCCAGGGCATGAGCCCATTGAGCTGACGGAGGGGAGTGAAGAGAGAGAGACTGCAGAGCTCTGTCCTCTGCCCCTGGAACAGGACTCTGGGGCTCTGACCACATTCAGATCCTGATCGAAGTCTAGCCCCCCCCATAGAACAGCAGGGGCCCCCCACCTCAGCCCCATGGCAGAGGGGGGTGCTTATAGTCATTCACAGACCAGGAGGGAGGACAGAGCCTCACACACTGAGACCCTTGTGGGAGTGTCCCAAAAGCTCAGGAAGCACCCCAAACCAGGCCCAGGCTGGGAAAATGAGCAAGCAGAGAAACAAAAGGAAGACTATTGAGAAATATTTTGCAAATGAGCCCAAGAAGGATCAAAATACTCTGTCTGAAGATGAGGAAGCACAAGCTCCTGCATCTAAAGTCTCCAAGAAAAACAGAAATTGGGCTCAGGCTATGACAGAGCTCAAAAAAGACTTTGAAAATCAAATGAGGGAGTTGGAAGAAAAACTGGGAAAAGAAAGGAGAGAGATGCAGGAAAAACATGAAAATGAAGTCAGCAGCTTAGTCAAGGAAATCAAAAAAAAAAATATGCTGAAGAAAATAGCATGCTAAAAACCAGCTTAGGTCAAATGGATAAAACAGTTCAAAAAGTTATTCAGGAGAAGAATGCTATAAAAAGCAAAATTGGACAGATGGAAAAAGAGATAAGAAAACTCTCTGAGGAGAACAAATCCTTCAGACAAAGAATAGAATTCAGGGAGATTGATGAATTTACCAGAAATCAGGAATCAATACATCAAAACCAAAAAAATGAAAAAAAATAGAAGAAAATGTGAAATATCTCATTGAAAAAACAACTGATATGGAAAACAGACTTAGGAAAGATAATTTAAAAATTATTGGAATACCTGAAAGTCATGATCAGAAAAAGAGCCTTGACATCATTTTCAAAGATTACTACAGGAAAATTGCCTTGATATTCTGGAAGCAGAGGGCAAAATAGAAATGGAGAGAATCCACCAAAACCCCCAAGAAAGAGATCCCAAAAAACCAACCCCTAGGAATAATTATAGGCAAGTTCTAGAACTCCCAAGTCAAAGAAAAAATATTACAAGCAGCCAGAAGGACACAGTTAAAATATCGTGGAGCTGCAGTCAGGATCACACAGGACTTAGCAGCAACTACATTGGAAGCTCCTACGGCTTGGAATACAATATGCTGGAAGGCAAAAGAGCTTAGAATGCAGCCAAGAATGAACTACCCAGCAAGGCTGAATGTCCTCTTCCAGGGAAAAAGATGGACTTTCAATGAACCAGGGGAATTTCAAAGGTTCCTTTTGGAATGGCCAGAGCTGAACAGAAGGTGTGATCTTCAGAAACAGGACTCAGGTGAAGCGTGGAGATTGGAGGAGAGGGGGGGAATATGAGGGACTTAATGAGGATGAACTGCATGTATTCCTGCATAGAAAAATGACACTGATAATACCCATATGAACCTTCTCAGTTAATAGAGCAGGTAGAGAGAGCTTTTATAGTTGAAGCACAGGAGAAAGCTGAATTCGAAGATAAAATATGGTGTAAAAATGGAGTCAATAGAAAAAAAGGTAAACGGAATGTGAGAAAGAAAAAGGAGGGGGGGGAATAGGCCAAGATATTTCATACAATAAGATTCTTTTTATTACAATGAGCTATTGCAATGATATGGAAGGGGGGAGGCAAGGGGGAATGAGGGAACCTTTGCTCTCATCAGAGGTGGCTAGGAGAGGAAACAGCATATATACTCAATAGGATATAGGTATCTGGAGTAAGAAGGAGGGGGGAGCAGGCGGAAGGGGTGGGGATGTGAATAAAGGAAGAGAGGATGGACCATGGGGGGAGAGTGGCCAGATATAACACATTTTCTTTTTTTACTTCTTGCAAGGGGCTGGGATTGGAAGGCCTGCCCAGGACCACACGGCCAGGTGGATTCTGGGCCTAAGGGGTGGTATGGGGGCTCAGGGCTTCTTGGCCCCAGGACCAGGGATCTGTCTGCTGCTCCACTCAGCAACCCTACAGCAGAGTCAGAGTGAAAGGAGAGAGAAAATATAGTACATGGTAGTGGAGAAATAAGAAAGGAGGGAGTTGCGATCAGCAATGGCAATGTTGGAAAAATATGGAAGTAAATTTTGCGATGGACTTACCACAAAGAATGCAATCCACCCATGACAGAGTTGTTGGTGTTGGAACAAAGACTGAATCACATTTTATTATTATTATTATTTGGGGGAGGGTGTAGGGCAAGTTTGGCTGGGTGGCCTGCCTAGGGCCACATAGCAGGGTGATATTTGGGTGTCTGGGCCCAGATTTGGACGCAGGTCCTCCTGGCTCAAAGGCCAATGCTCTGTCTGCCACCCAGCCACCCATACTATTATTACTATTTTTTTTTTAATTTTGGGTCTTTTTTTCCTTTTTTTTTCTTTTTGGTTTTTGCAAGGCAGTGGGGATCGGGTGGCTTGCATTTCACACAGATTTTGGGGTTTACGAGGCGGGATATGGGCTCGGGTGCTCGTGGCTCTAGGGGATTGCGCCACCTGGCCATACCTACAATTATTACTATTATTTTTTTGATGTTAATTTTTTCTCTCCCCTTTACTTTTTTTGCCTAAGTAAGTTTATCTATATTCATGGGGGGAGGGGTATTTTGTTTACTTGTAAACAAGAATATTTTATTAATGTAAAAAAACATTTGTACAAAATGAGAATAAAAAAATAAATTTAATCCTAAAAATTAAAAAAAAAGAATTAATGTTGAACTGTATATATATTCCCTCAAATGATGATGATACTGATAACTAATATAAACTTCCTCATTTTTTCAGGCAGATGAAAGAATGGGACAGATAGCAGTTGAATATGAAATAATAATATATTAACGATTGATTTAAGGAGTCAGAGGAGAGTGGGATAGGTTTAGTTCAATTAAAAGAGGCAAGGAAAATCTTTTAGAATTGAATGGACAAAAAAGGAGTTGACAGGAAGTAAGTGAGTCATACTTTTAGTGAAACTGACTCAGAGAAGGAATAAGAAATTCACTCATTTGAAAACATGGAATGGAGGGAATAGAATGGAAGGAAAAATTGCTAGCAATATTAACTGTGAGAAAAAATACTGCTACAAGTTGCTCTGGTAAAGACCTCATTTATTAAACATAAAGAACTGAGTCAAATTTGTAGAAGTAAAAGCCATTCTCCAATTGATAAGTGATCAAGGAATGTGAAAAGTTTTCAGATGAAATTATCAATGTTATCTAAGGCCATATTAACAAAATTGTTCTGATTCTGATTGGAAAGATGAAAATGGAATGATTCTGTAATACTAATTTAAATCTATTAGATTGGCTAGTGGGACAGAAGGAAGTCACATATGTTGAAGGAGATGTAGGGAAGATATTGGAGAAGTTGTGATCTAACAGTCCTTGTTTAAGGATCTATTGTAGTTTTATTTGTTTCTTTAAATACTTCCCAAATACATTTTATTATTTTTTAATTCTTTATTTTATTTTTTTCACATTACTACAATAGTCATGTTGAAGAAGTAAACATAATCTCCCCCCTCCCAAAGAAAGAGAAACTTCAAGAAAAATAAAGTGAGAGAAAAAGAAGTGTGCTTCAGTCTGTATTCAGATACCATCAGTTCTGTCTCATGATGGATAGCATTCTTTATCATTAGTCTGTCACAGAAATTGCTTCAATATTTTTCCCACAGTTGCTATTGCTATCTGTATTTCTCTTCGTACTATTCCTTCCCACTCCCCCTTTACTGTATTCACTTGCTCCTTTCACCCTGACCATCCTCAAGCTAGTATCAGACTACCCTCTGCTATGATCTTCCATCACCTATACCCCTTCCCCTATTACCTTTCTTCCATCCCTTTTATGTCCTATTTTCCTCTAGAGTGAGGCAGATTTCTATACCCAATTGAGTGTGTATGTTGCTTCCTCTCTGAGCCATTTTCTATTAGAATGAACTCCCCCTCACCTTCTCCCCCTTCCACTCCATTGCAAAAGCTTTTTCTTCCTCTTTTATGTGAAACAGCCCATTCTGATTCCCCCTTTTTTCTCCCAGTACATTTCTTTTTCATCCATTGACTCCCTCTTTGTATTATATTATGTCTTCATATTCAGCATCCTCTGTACCTTGTCTATATGTGATACTGCTAACTGCCCCAGTAAATAAGAAGATCCATATAACAGCCATCAGTATCATGTTCTCATGCAGGAATACAAGCAGTTAAACATCATTAAATCTCTAATAATTTGCACTTCCCATCCACCCTTGCTATTCTTCACCCAAGTCCTGTGATTGAAAATCAAAATTTCTGTTCAACTCTAGTCATTTGAAAATTTGAAAGTCCCTTATTTCATTGAATGTCCATCTTTTCCCCCTGGAAGGGGAAGATCATTTTTTTTCTGTGGAGGTTGTTCTCAGTTATAATCCAAACTCTTTTGCCTTCTGGAATATCATATTTCAAGTCCTGTGAGCCCTTACTGTGGATGCTACTAAGTCCTGTGCAATTCTGACTAGCTTCATGATACTTAAATTGTTTCTTTCTGTTTGCTTGTAATATTTTTTCTTGACTTGGGAGTTCTGGATTTTGATAAGCAGTATTGACTCAAATTACATAAAATTATAAAAAAAAAATCATTTCTTACCTTATCCCCTTTTCAAGTTTTTCAAGTACACACAATCCTCCTCACAAGTCAAAGTATCATCCAAAGCCATATCATTTCTTGAACTATTTGTGCCCCTCCTCCCAGACCTATGTTCTCTCATACTTTACCTTTACCTTCCCCCTCCCCCACCTAGGATCAAGGTTAAATGAAGCAAGGCCTATTTTCTTTCACACTTTACCCCACCCCCCTCCCTGACTAGGGTATATAATACCTTGTTAAGTGAAGCATGGGCTAAGTCAAACTCTGATCTAAGTACCTGTAAGAATCATAAAGATCGCCAAGGACTGGGAGGCTCTGAGGGTCTCACCTGAGAGAGAGTTTTACAAATGACTGCAAATTACAGAGGCATTGACTCAGGACCTCACAGTTTATGATGCCCACATTAGCACAGTAGAATTAAAGTGGGTCAACAGATAATGAGACATTTAAATTTAAAGTTAACACCCCTGCTTTTCTTCAGAGATTTTTGTCTCAAACATAGTGATATCATCTTCGATCTCTTCAGCGGAAAGAAAAAAGATAATTTATACTCATATCCCTTACATTCATTCTCTTCAATTATTTCCTACCCTTTGATTATCCTGAGAAGTACTAAAGAATTAGAAGTGTTTTATCTTTCTTTTTAGGGTTGTATACAATTTTATGGTCTTGATCAATATTTGTTTTGTTTTGTTTTGTTTTTCCTTTCCCTTTGCATTTACCTTATTTATGAAATTTTTGAGTAATGTGTTTGGTGATTGAATTCTCTGTTCAGTTCTGCTCCTTGTGTCAGAAAATTCTGGGAACATCCATCTTTTTCCCTGACAGGATCATCTGAATTTTGCAAGTAGTACATTCTGGGTTGTAATTTCAGGTCCTTTTCTCTCTAAAATATGTTAATCCAGGTCTTCAAATATTTCAGTGTTGAGGCTGATAGTTTTGTGTGAGTCTGATTGTGTGTCCTTTGTATTTGAATTGTTTTCTTTTTTCTGCTTGCAATATTCTCTCCTTTACTTGAGAATTCTGGAATTTGGCTATCACAGCTCTTGGAGTTTTTATCCTGAGGTTTCTTTCTGGAAAGATTCTGTGGATTCTTTCAGCGGTTATATTGTTATCTTATTCCATTAGATTTGGATGGTTTTCCCTTATAATTTCCTCCATTTTGTTTTTCAGTTACTTTTTGTTTTGTTCTAGGCTTTCAAGTTGTCCAATGATTCGTACATTTTCCAGGTTCTTTTTTTCCCTAAGAGGTGTTTTACATTTTCTTCAATTTTTTCAGCCTTTTTATTGTGTTTGATGGAATCTTTAGTCTTGTAGATTCATTGGGTTCTATTTGTTCAATTCTAACACTTGGATTTTATCTTCTTCAATTAGCTTCTGTGTTTCCTTTTCCAGTTGGTTATTTTTACTTTTAATAGAGATGATTTCTTTGGGCAATTTTTCATAATTTTCCTGCATGACTGTCATTTCTTTTTTTCCATTATTTTCTCTCACTTCTTTGGTTTTTAAATTCTTTTTTAAAATTATTCAATAAGTGTTGTACTTGAGCCCAATTTATAGACTGTTTTGAAACTGCCCTGTGAGTGAGTTTTCACTGCTTTCTTCTTCAAACCTGGCATTGCTATCATCTTTGTCTGTAATGCTGTTTTCTATAGTGAAAATTCTTTTAGCTGTTTTGCTAATCTTTGTTGTTTTAGCTCTGCTCCTGTGGTATAGGGAGGTTTTTTGTTTTGTTTTTCTGGGGCTGGAGTCTGATCTCTGGCTTGTTATTGGTCAATATGTTTCCTGTGATTATGAAATCCAGGCCTTGCCTTTGCAGAGGTTTTTTTTTCCTCTTTTATGTCCGAATTCTGTCTTAACAGTGATTTGTTCCCTGCTGGCTTGCTATTTAGCTTCCAGTAGCTCTGCTGTTGTTAATCTGTCTGGATCTGGATTTCATTGTGGATAAAAACCTCCTGCTTTCTTTCCTGTTCTCCCCCCATCTTGGGCTTTACTTCCCCTTTTACCTGAAAGAGATAGACCTCCACTGAATATCCTCCAGGATGTCTATATTTAAAAACTTTGAATCTTCTCTTTTTCTTGATGCTAGTTTGAATGTCAGAGTTTGTAATGTTTTGAATGTCATTTATCTTTGGTAGGGAAGTTCTCTGGGAGCATGCTAGCTTCACACCCCCATCTTGGCAAAGCATTGGAAGTCAGAGTTCTGGAATATGGTTATAATATTTCTGAGAATTTTTAGTTTGAGATTTCTTTCAGGATGTGATCAGGGTATTCCTTCAATTTCTATTTTACCCTCTGCTTCTAGTATAGTAGGGCAATTTTCATGGATTATTTCTTCAAAAATGTAGTATTCTTTTGTACTCTTTCCCTAGTCATGATTTTCAGGTAGCCCAATACTTTTTAAATTACCTCTTCTGTATCTGTTTTCCAGGGCAGTTGTGTTTTTCAATAAAATATTTCATATTTTTTATCTACTTTTTCTTTCTTTTTATTGTATTGTTTCTTGATTTTTCATGAAGACATCAGCTTCCTTTAGTTCCAATCTACACTTGAAGGAATTATTTTCTTCTGAGAACCTTTGTGTCTCTTTTTCCATCTGGCCAATTCTGCTTTTTTTTTAAGGTATTTTTTCAAGGTAAATGGGGTTAAGTGGCTTGCCCAAGGCCACACAGCTAGGTAATTATTAAGTGTCTGAGACCGGATTTGAAGCCAGTTACTCCTTACTCCAGGGTGGGTGCTTTATCCACTGTGCCACCTAGCCACCCCTAAACTGGTGTTTAAGATGCTATTTTCATCAGCAATTTTTTATATCTCCTTCACAAAGCTTCTTCCTTGTTTTTCATGAGTTTCCCACATTGCTCTTATTTTTCTTTCCAAATTTTCCTCTACCTTCTTTCTATTAGATTTTCAAAATTCTTATTTTTATCTCTTCCAAACCTGAGACCAATTCATATTTTTCTTTGAGGCTTTAGTTACAGAATTATTGGCTTTATTATGTTCTTAATATCTAGTTTGATTCTCCAAGTGACCAAAGTATTTGCGAAAAGTCAGATTTTTTTTCTTCTGTTGATTATTCAGTTCCCTATCTTATGAGTGGATTTTAATTCTTTTTTCAAGGTGGAGCTCTGTTTCCAGGGTGGAGAATGTACTATCAAGCTTTTGAGGTTTTTTGGTAGCTATTTTCTGGGACATCTCTCAGAAACATCAATTCCTCAAGGTCTTATGACAGCCTCCTACTCTCCTGTCCTGAGCTCTGGACTGTGGATGACAACAAGCATTTCCCCTGCTCTGGTACTGTGATGAGTGTCCCTGCTCCATTACTGCTCCATTTCCTGGGCCAAGACTGCAACCTGTATTTGAGTATGGACAATGCAGCAGTTTCCTGACTCAGAGAAAAGAAAGAGACTTCTTTGTACTCTCCAGGCCCACTCCTGGTACCTGGGGCTGGGTCTGAGCTAAGGCCTGAGCTGGGATCCACACTCAATCTGTTGTGGCAGTTTTCCTGCTGATATTCCAAGTTTTCCTTGACTATTTCTGGACTGAGAGAGCTGGAAACTACCCCTACTGCCATGGATCCAGAGTCCCCTCGGGCTGTTCCTGAATGGTTGGAGCCTGTTTGCTCCTGAGGGCAATGAATCTGGGTCTGTGTTACAGACTTTTCCAACCCCATTATAACATCCTCTTCTCCTGGATCTTCCAAGTTTTCTTGGGATGGGAAATTTTAATATTCAGTGTTTCTGTGGGTTCTACCATGCTAGAATACAGTTAGGCTCATTACCCATTCAACAATTCTCTAGAGAGGATTAGGGTTAGGCCCGAAGGGCTATAGAAGTACCTCTAGGTGTTAAGTTTGTTTTCATTCTTCTAAACATTCTGATCCAGAATGATCAGTTCATGATTTCATTGATAGGACATCAGTGCTCCAATTTTCTTATATCCCCTTCAGAATTTATCATTTTCCTTTCTTGTTATATTGACCAATGAGTGTGAGATACTGCCTCAGAGATGTTTTAATTTACATTTCTCTAATCAATAAGTAATTTTAAACATGTTATTTTTTTCATATGGCTACAGAGAGCTTTAAATTCTCCATCTAAAAACTTCCTTTTCATGGGAAATTATTGATTTTCTTATAAATTTGATCCTTAATTTTGGAGATGATATCTTTATCTCACTAAGTTTTATGTAAATTTCCTTCAGTTTTCTTCTTTTCCTTTAATCCTGAATGCATGTGTTTTGTTTGTGTAAAAATGCTTTAATTTACTTTAATCAAAATTACTCATTTTATTCACCATAATGCTCACTTTCTACAATTTGATCATCTCATTTTGATCTTATCTTAGTATATAGTTTAAAATATTGGTCTATACCCATTTTTCTTCCAAACCACTCTTTAGTTTTCCTGGTTGTTTTTGTCAAAAGGTGATTTCATTCACCCAAATGTTAGGATCTTTGAATTTCTCAAACACTCTATTATTATGAATAGTAGTTACTGCATTTGTATTTCTAATCT
Organism: Macrotis lagotis; assembly: GCF_037893015.1. Lineage (NCBI taxonomy): Eukaryota > Metazoa > Chordata > Mammalia > Peramelemorphia > Peramelidae > Macrotis > Macrotis lagotis. Next base: position 76,724,673 of record NC_133658.1, on the reverse strand, counting down.
GTGCCAGTAAAACACTCTATTTTCTTAAGCAGCAAAATATTGTTCTCATGATTAATGTTTTGCTATACAATTTATGATTGAGTATGGTTAAGTCACCTTCTTAAATAGTTTCTTTTTTTGTTTAATGCCTGGATCAATGATTTTTTTTCTTTTCTAGATTTATAAAATAATATTTCATAGTTTGATATGAGATGATTTGGTATAGATATCACAATTTAGGTAGAATTATCATTTTTATTATATTGACTTGGCCTAACCGTGTTTAAGTAATATTTTCCAATTATATGTAAACATATACAACATTTTATTTGCATGAAATTTGCTTTTAGTATTGTTTGCTTGATTTTTAAAAATAGTTTTGTACTCTTTGAAAGCGTTAGACCAATGTACATTTGTTGAGGCTTTGTATTTTGCTATTTTAGTTTAATTGAATTTCTGTTTTGATTTTCCCTAACACTATAGTAAATTTGTAGGGACAGAAAATAAAAGAAAAATCAAAAGCCTTTGATAAAATACGGTACCAATTCCTATTATAAACATGAGAGAGCAAATGGAATTTTCTTTAAAATGCTAAACTCTATCTATCTAAAACAATCTGGTTACATTTCCAGTATGGTCAAGGGTGAAACAAGGATGCTCATTATCACCATTATTATTCAGTATTGTATTAGAAAGATTAGCTTTAACAATAAGAGGAAAAAAATAATTTGAAGGAATTAGAATAGGCAATGATAAAACAAACCTTTCACTCTTTGGAGATATGAGGCAGACTTAAAACAATCTAGAAAATCAACAGAAAAAGTACTTCACACTATGAATCAAAGTAGCAGGATATTTGATAAACCTAAATAAATCATCAACATTTCTATATATGAACAATAAAGTCCAACAGGAAGAAATAGTAAGGGAAATTCTATTAAAAGTGAATGTAACAACATAAACTACTTGGAAATCTACATTCCAAGATAAACTATAAACTATATGAATATAAATGCAAAATATTTTTCACACAAATGAATTCAGATCTAAATAATTAGAAAAGTGTAAATTGCTCATGGTTAGGCTGAGCTAGGATAATGAAAATGATAATTCTAACCAATGTAAATTACTTATTCAGTGCCATAACAATCATTCATATGGACAAAAGATATTTTATAGAGCTAGAAAAATAGTAACAAAGTTCATCTGGAGGTACCAAAGTTCAAGAACATCAAATGAATTATTGAAAAAAATGCAAAGGAATCTAGATTTACCAGATCCAAAAACCATATAATAAAGTGGCAGTCATCAAAATTATCTGGTACTAGCTAAGATCAGTGGTTAGATTAGTTACAAAGAATCAGTAGTAAATTACTCTAGTAATCTACTGTTTTATAATCCAAAAGATATTTACTTCTGAGATAAGAACTCACTATTTGACAAAACATTCTGGGAAAATTGGAAAAGAGTATAGAAAAAATTAGGCATAGACCCAAATCTCAGTCTCTAAAATAAAGGTTAAAATGGAACCAGGATTTATAGATAAAGGGTGATACTACAGACCAATTAAGAGTTCAATAAATACTGTTTCTGACAAATTTATGGAGAGGGGAGAGGTTTATGACCAAACAAAAGATAGAGATCATTGTAAATTGGAAAATGGATTATTTTGACTATATTATATTAGGGCAGCTAGGTGGCGTAGTGGATAAAGCACTGGCCCTGGAGTCAGGAGTACCTGGGTTCAAATCTGGTCTCAGACACTTAATAATTACCTAGCTGTGTGGCTTTGGGCAAGCTACTTAACCCTGTTTGCCTTGTAAAAAACTAAAAAAAGATTTGACTTTATTATATTAAAAAAAATTTTGTACAAATAAAACCAATATAGCAAAGATTAAAAAGAATGTAGAACATGGGAAAATTTTTCACAATTTTGTTTCTAATAAAGGATTCATTTCTAAAATGTATTTCTTAACTTCATAAGATTAGGTCTTTCTCCAGTTGATTAAAGATCAAAGAATATGAATAAGCAGATTTCAGGTGAAGAAATTGGAATTTATAATCATATGGAAAAAATGCTCCAAATCATTCCTGATCAGAAAAATGGAAGTTAAAACAATTTTGCCATGCCCATTTCACATCTATCAAATTAGTCAACATCAATTTTCCCCCTTAGTTCTTTTTTTCTCTTTCACATTGTGACTAATAAGGAAATATTTAGACATGAACAAATTGTACAAATTTGGGGAAGGGGGAGGCGGAAAAGAGTGTGATAGAAAAATGTGGGACACGTTAACTTGTAAATGGATGATTATTGAAAACTATCTTTGCATTTAATTTGAAAAATAAAAATAAAAGTATCATTTTAAAAAGAATATGAATAGGCAATTTTCAGTTGAAAAAAGTATATATGAAAAATGCTCCAAATCATTGGTGATTAAAGAAATGCTATTTATCAGATTGAGTAAGATAACAGAAAAGGGGAAATGAACAATGTTGGAAACATTGTGTAAGATTGGGACATTAATGCACAGTCACTTTGTTGAGGAATTTGTAGCTAAACCCAAAGAACAATAAAAGTGATGTTACTCTTTGGCATGGAAATACCAATTCTAAGCCTATATCCAAAACAAGTAAAAAAAGTGGGAAAAATCTCACATGTTCAAAAATATTTATGACAGCTCTTTTTGTAAGGGTAAAGATATGGAAATTGAGAGGATACCTATCAATTGTGGAATAGCTGAGCAAGTTAGGGCATATGAATTGTATGGAGGTCTATAGTTCAATAAGAAACGATGAATTACTGGACTTTAGAAAAGCATGGAAAGAATTACATGAACTGATGCTTATTAAAGGGAGAAGAGCCAAGAGCACATTGAATACATTAACAATACTGTGAGTTAATCAGCTATGATGAATGCAGCTCCTCTAAGCAGTTCAGTTATCTATGATAAGCCTGGGAGACTTGTTGTGGACAATGACAGCAACAACCAAAAAGAAAAAAAAAAGCAAAATTTGAAAGGATTCTGAAAGGTTCAATTTTTTAAAATTTCTCTTTTTCTTTCTTCCTATCCTATCTTCCTATCTTATCCTTCTTTATTTAACTTGGTCCTAATTCCTCATACATAAAATGACTAATATATTAACATGTTAAACACAGAGGAATATGAACATCTTTTACCATATTGTTTGTTGCTGAGGGCAGCCAAATTAGCAGAGGGTGATAGAAAAATATGTGACTTATAAGTATGAAAGTGAATGAATGCTGAAAATCTTCCATAATATGTATATGGAACAATAAAGTAAAGTATAGATTTTTTTAAAAAAAGAGAAGAAAAGCAGAAGAAAGAAAAGAAGCAATAGTCTAGAAAAGTTTCCAGAGGTGCTTTTCATGTCAATTCTTCCATATAACATTATTATAATTTTCAGGTATCTTACCTGAGAAAATTGACTGAAGACACCATCCTGGAGAAACTATAAGCCAGCCTGTCTATTTTTTTTTCTGAAATTCAATAAATTTAAAATGTTGATGCTAGAAATATTCTTATTTAAGATTTAATAACATATATTTGACAGAAAGTGATTTGGGGAATAAAGTAGTATATAGAGATTGTATACTGAGAAAAAAGAACAACACATCTCTATAGAACAATTATTAAACCACAATAAAGACTAATAAAAAAACTGATCAGAAAAATAAAAATAAAATAAAATGAGTGAGTTTCTCCTCTTCCAAGATACAAAAAGTACCTATCAAATGCTTGCAGGCACTGAGGCATGGGCCCATCCAGGATGGAACATACAGAAAAAAAAAATTGGTAACCTATGCCAAGACCTGCATCTTCATCTCTGTGACCCTGTAGTAAGATGTCACAGTTTATACTGCAAATATATAAGTAGGACAGTAGGTTTAGAAAGTGAGTGGGTCTGTAATACTGTTGCTCTATGGACATTTTATTCTGTCTGATCAAGGCTATAACCAGTACTTTACTACTGAAATAATAACCCAGAAGCATATCTGCTTCTGTGTCATACAGAACATCAGGTACAATCTGGAGCTTGCAAAGGGTCAAACGGAAAGCCAGTGATCAAACCACTCCATAGATTATATTTTTTCCTTCTGATAAAATGAAATCTTGACATATCACAGTCCACTAAATTACTATAGTGATATAACAAATATATTTACTAATAACATTAACAACTAGAAAAAGGGAAATAATACTTTTACTTAAAGGGGTCAAGATATTTCTTTTAATTTGCAATTCTATGACTTTTTGAAAACATTCTGATAAAAAGTCTATAGATAACATAAGGCAGTCAAAGTTGTCTATCACACAAATAAGGATAAAAAACACTTATGCTAGGGGCCACTAGGTGGTGTCGTGGATAAAACACCAACCCTGGAGGCAGGAGTACCTGGGTTCAAATCCGGTCTCAGACGATTAATTAGTACCTAGCTGTGTGGCCTTGGGCAAGCCACTTAACCCCCGTTTGCCTTGAAAAAACCTAAAAAAAAACCCCACATGCTAGCAACTTAGAAAATAACCTATAAATCACACTGAGTACAAAATACATTGAATATGAGGACAAACTAGATTTGAAGTCATTAGACATATTGAGTTCAGTCCCAACATTTCAGAAGTAAAGTGACAAAAGTGACTGTGTCCATAGGAAAAAAACACTAATATTCATTTTACCTTGAATATAGTTGGAAAAAAGAAGAGAGATACTTATCTTAGAGAAGAGAAAACTTAAAGGAACATGAAAGTTGTCTTCTGTTATTTCAGAGCAATGGACAAAAGTTAAAGAAAGTCAAATTTGAGATTTGATATAATAAAAATTTCCTCAAAAAGGCAAATTTGAGGTTTATTTAATAAAATTGTCCTAAAAATTCAGAAGTTGTGAGTTATTTATATAGGACTTATATAAAAAAGTTTGAATGATCATGTTATAAAGCATCAGAAGAAATACCAACAAGGATTTCTTCTGATTTTTTATTCTGTGATTGTGTGATCTCCTAGGTCCCTTCTAATGTTTACAATTTACAAAATGGTCAGGAGACATTGAGTAGGTTTTAACTTAAATTAAATGCATAAAATTTCTATCACATTCTTTTTGTGAATTATCTCTCATTAAAAGAACCAATTTTGAATGTTGCATCTTCTAGAGATATTATAAGTACCCATGGACAATTTTCTTGATTTTCTGAGTCTTAAGTTTCCTTTTTTCTACAATAGTGAGTAGGGCAGAGGTGAGAGACTCGGTATAGGTGACATTTAAGATCTATTCTTAGGTTTAACTTCTATGATTCCTTGTTATGACTCAGGCATATAGAAAGCCAGAATGCTCTAGGACTTTAACAACTGCCATAAACACCAATCATTATTGCAAAACATGAGACTAGCTATTGCAAACCAATGAAAAGAAAAATCAGACAATGGACAATTTATTTTCTTTTTTCCCCTAGAGGAATAATCCAGATGAGAAAGCTCTGCTCAGATTTATTGATTTTTATAGTGATTAACTTTAACAAAATGCCTTGTAAAGTTTCCTGTTCCATGACACAGGTTTTAAAGTAATATAAGGATATTTTGCCTCAGTAAAATTATTACCTGGATTATGAAAACATTTTAAGCAATAAACAAAGACTTTTATTCTTAAGGTTTTATAAGGCAGAAAATCAATAAAGCCTTTAAAAATGTGTTACTGGAAAGGAGGGAAAGGAAGAATTACAGTGGTTGCAGAAATAATAACCTAGCTAAACCCATGGTCTAATATTTAAATGATATGGAATAAAGTAATATATATATATATATATATATATATATATACATACATACACACACACATGTGTGTGTGTGTGTGTGTGTGTGTGTGTGTGTGTGTGTGTATGTAAGCATTGTAAAGTCTCAATATGCTATAGGCAAGGATTTCCTCATTTGTCCCCCTTGGGAATTTGTGTGGTGGTTCTATCAAGGAAACCTGCCTGCCTGTCATACATCATTTCAAAGAGACATCCATAGCCTCCAAACTGCTTTAAGGCAGCTGCAAGCAAGTGTCACTTTGAGTTAAATGCATTATTAAACTATTGGGTAATTTCACATCAGGGTCATTCATCTATGCTAAATTGGGTCAAAAGCCTTCACACATGCCTAGAAAAATGAGAGCGAAGAGCAAAATTCCCCCCTGGGAAGTAATATTTTGACAAGTACTATGAGTTCACTTTATTCATAAAGTAGACATTATTAATAGTTTACTGGGGGGTATAGGGGTGAAATGAGGTAGTTTTTTTAATGCGTCTGAGAAACTGGAAACAAAATATTGTGCAAAGGTATTTGTCTGTCAAATATTGATAATTTAATACTTCCTTATTTTTTTTGCTATGCTGTGTTACAAAAGAAACCAAGAAAAAAGAATAGAATTGTATTCTGCCTGCAAGATACTTAAAATTAATTTAAAGGGGACAAAGTAGATAAATAAAAAATAATTTGAAATCAATCACAATGCAACATAACAATAAGCAATAAAACACAAAGCTATGAGGCAGAAAAATAACTTTGGTATGAGACAATGGAAACAAAGGAGACATAGAATTGCAAAATGATTTTTATAGTTATTGCAGTTGAACCTCATATCAAAAGTGGTTATTATTATTATTACTATTGTTCTTATCCAATTTTGAAGATAAAGAAACAAAACTAGATGAAAAGAAGTTCCAAAAAAGCTAATAAATGAACAAGGTGAAATTTAGATTAATCTTTTTTAATTACAAGTGTATTAGTTTCTATATTCCATGCTAACCTACAGAGCAAGGACACAGCAAAATGATTAACTTCCATGTTCTCATTTAACAGGATTTACTTTTAGAAAAATAAATGATAGTTCCGTCAGAATAATCCCAAAGCTGTTTCCATCTCCCTTTCCATTTCTCTTTATTTTTTTCTCTGTTATCTCCATGGATACTAAGTGAGATCAATGACATTTCTAACTTTGTCAGAATTAGTATAATTATACTTAGTCAATAAATGTCATTTTTAGCCTTTACTTTTTTTTCAATTAGATTCAAATATATTTTTCAACATTCATCCTTTTTCATTTTTATTTTTGGTTTTTGCAAGGCAATGGGTTTAAGTGACTTGTCCAAGATAACATAACTAGGTAATTATTAAGTATCTGAGGCCAAACTTGAATTCAGATCCTCCTGACTCCAGGGTTGGTGTTCTATCCACTGACCCATCTAGCTGTCCCAACATTTATCCTTTTGAAAGCTTTTGAGTTCCACATTTTCCTACCACCCTCCCTTCTTGATCAATTTCATAGTTAATCCTTTCTCAGTGTTGTTAATGTTCTACTGATTCTGATCATTTAGCATCAGTTCATGCAAGTATCATGCTTTTACTGACATCTGTCCTCTCATGAATTCTCACAGATCAATGATATTCCATCACATTCATATAACATAATCTGTTCAGCTATTTCCTAATTTATGGCAAAATAATTTACAATTATTTGCCACTATAAAAAGATCTGCTATATTTTTTTTTTGCTTGTGAGTCTTTCCTCCTTTTTTGTGATCCTTTTGGATATAGACCTAGGTAGTGGTATTACTAAATCTAAGGGTATATGCAGTTTTATTGACCTTTGAATATTGCTCCAATTTTTTCCTCCAGAAAGGTTGGATCAGTTCACAACTGCACCAGCAGTACATTAGTGCCCTAGATTTACCACCTCCTCTCCAATTGGCCATTTAACTTTTTTATCATTTTAGTCAATCTGATAAGTATGAGGTGGTAACTCAGAATTATTTTAAATTGCATCTCTTTGAGAATAATTTTGGAGCATTTTGCATATGACTATCAATAGTTTTAATTTCTCCATCTGAAAATTTTCTGTTCATATCCTTTGACAATTTTCATTTGAAGAGTGACTTGTAGTATTATAAGTTTGGTTTAGTTCTCTAGGAATTTTGGAAATGCATCTTTTATCAGGAATACTAGCTGTGAAAATTGTTTCCTACCTTTCAACATCCCTTTCAACCTCGTTTGTCCTGGTTTTGTTTTTAAGTGTATATATGTATATATGTGTATTTATACATATGTGTGCATGTGTCTGTCCCAGGATCAGTTCTTTGTTGTGATGGAGCAACTTCTATAGTTAGTTGAATCTATGAGTTAGACTGTATAGGGTTACCGAAGATGGACAGATCATAGTAGTAGAGAGATCTGCCAAGAAGTGATTTAGTGAAAAAGCAAATAACAAACCACTCCAGTAATTTTCTCAAGAAATCCCCTTGGACAGTACTAAAATACTAAAAAAAAATAACATCTGATAAATAATCCCTTCATGCTGGAAGGTATTCAATGTACTACTGCATTGGAGTGAAGGACAACCACAAGTAGCTCTGTGATTACTGAAGCAGTTGAGTCAAAGTTAAAAGGAAACTCAACTTTGTATGGATCTAGTGATAAAAGTCAAGTCCAAAGCTATAAAAGAAACAATGTATATGAACCTGGAATGGGAGAGTTCTGGCAAAGATGGCAGAGAGTAGCCAGGGATTGTTTTAACTTCTCCTGGTTTTCCCTCAGAACTGACATGAACCAAGTCTCTTAACAGATTTCGGATCCACAGAACCCATAGAAGAACAGAGGCAACCATCACCCAGCAAATTCTGTCACAGGGGAGCATGGATGAGCCCAGTCAGAGAGCAGAGACCTAGTACAGGTATGGAGGGGTGAGGCAGGGAACTGACCTGAGAATCATGAAAAAAGCCTTTGCTGTGCATGGCAAATGATTGGGAGAGCTCCAGTGTGGCTGCCCAGACTTCTATCTTGTCTTTAAGACCCAGGGTATAAATCTCTATGTTTCCAGCAGAGAAGCCCCAGATCCCTTTGTTATTGTGGGAGAGCCTGACTTTCTCCAGCCCTGAAATCTCAAGTAAGTCATTCAATATTATAGTAATATTTGAGTCTGTTCCAAGTATTAATACTGAATATGTCATATTTGATAAGTTCTATGAAGACAACTTAAACTTCTACTAGGCATACATTATTTCTATTATAAAATACAAAATTTCTACTATTCATAATATGCTTCAATAATATGCAAAAATGCAACATTCATCATATCAGATTGAAATGTTAAAGCAAAATTAAAAAAATTGGAAAAACTGACAAATATGGCCTCGAAGACTAGTAAAGTTTTTATAAATTTCACTTATTACTTAAAACACACTTTTTCTTTTTTTTAATTTATATAAGTTTTGAAATTTCCTTCCACCCTCTCTTCCCACTCCCCTCCCCTCAGTACCAATCAGTTTAGCATTGTACACACATATTTTGATATGTTTACAAAATAGTAATTTTCTGTTTGAGAAATCAGATTAAAGGAAAGATATACATATATATATATATATGAGATAATTTTTATAAAAGTGTTCATCAGATTCTGAAGATGTGTGTGTGTGTGTGTGTATGTGTGCGTTTATGTGTATGTGTATGTGAATGTGTATGTTTTGTTTTGTTTTTCTTCCTCTGGATGGGGAACACACTCTTTTTCATCACCCAAAAGGTTACTCTATAACTGGACATTAACAGTTGATCAATCAAGAAATCGAATTCAATATTTCTACAAAGTTGAGCTCATATAGAGACATTTAAAATCAGTCTTGAAACAAACTGTGGATCAATTCATAACTTTTTGTTGCAAAATTCTGATATAAATTGAAGAAAGTCGATAAAACCATTGAACCCTATGGGTTAATAGATTTAACTGGTTATATGTGATAAAGTACTTGAAGGATTGTAAAGTGAGGTTTTCAATACTGTGTAGAAGGAAGTAGTATTAAAAAAAACTCCCAAAAAAGAAGAAAGAAAAAATGACTGACAGATGAGGCTTTAGAAATAGCTGAGGAAAAAAGTAACAGCAAAAGGAAAGGAAAAAGGGAAAGATCTAACAAACTGAAGGCAGAATTATAGAAAACAACAAGGAGACATAAGGTGTTCTCAAAGAGACAGAAGAAATGATTACACTGGGAAAGAAAAGGGATTTCTTTAAAAAAGCAAAGATAGCAAGGGAATGTTTCATGAAAAAATTAAAGGGAATTAAGGGGAATTAAAAAAGGTATGATCTTAACAGAGACTGAAAAGATTATCAATAGGTGACAAGAATACTCAAAAGAATATAGAAGAAAGATCTTAGCATCACTGATAACCATTATACTGTGGTTGGCTTTGCAGAGTCAGACATGAAGAATGAAGTCAAGTAGTCATTAGGGAGTACTACTAATATAGTGAAAGTAATGGAGTGCTGCTCTCAATATGCCAGAAAATTTGTAATCTCAACCATGGATGCTGGATTGAAAAAGTTCAACTTTTTTTCCAGTCCTAGAGAAGGGAAACGCCAAGGAGTATTCAAATTGTAAAGCAATTATGCTCATTTCACATGTCAGCAAGGTGAAACTTAACATTTTGCAAGCTGAGGTTTCAGCAATATGTAAGCTGAGAATTACTAGAAAAGCAAGCTATTTTGTGAAGAGTCAAAAAATCTAGAGACCAAATTGTCATCATTCTCTTGATTATGTAAAAAGCAAGGGAGTTTCAGGAAAAAATAAAGAAATAAACAAAAACTAAAACTAAAAAATACCCCACTACTTTGATAGTGTGTGAATCACTGCAAACTGTGGCAAGTCCTCGAAGAAATGGAAGTTCCAGATCATATTTCTTCACTCATGAGGAAACTGAATGTGTTCTACGTGGTAGCAATTTGAACCAAATAAGGAACAAACAAGTATTGGTTTCAGTTTGGAAAAGTAGTATAACAAGGCTGTATATTGCCACCTTATTTATTTTATTTTTATGCAGAGTACATAAAGAAAAATGACAGGCTAGATGAATAAAAACCTGATATTTAAGTTGTCAGGAGAAATATCAACAATCTCAGAAACGCAGATGATACCACAATAAAGTGAGAAAATAAAAATGAATTCGCCCTTTATGAGGGTGAAAGAAGGAGCAAAATGTGAAGTTTAACATAAAAAAACAAAAGAATCACCTAAAATTTTGACAACTAATGCCATCAGTTCATGGCAAATAGAGGGAAAAGAGATGGAAGTTGTATCATATTATATATTCTTAACCTCAAAGGCCATTGTGAATGGTGACTACAACCATGAAATCAAAAGACATGCACTCCTTGGAAGAGAAAGCATGACAAATCAGAACAGCATACTAAAAAGCACAGATATCAGGTTTTTGACAAAAAAAGTATGTAAAGTCAAATGTATGGTTTTTCCAGTAGCAATATATCATTGAAAATTTTGAACCATGTGGAAAGTTCAGTGATGCAGACAAGCTCCACTTTCAAAGTGTGGTGTTGGAGTAGATTCTTGAGAATCCATCTCTTGGAAAGCAAATGGATAGCATCAGTCAATACTTAAATAAATTAATTCAGCTATTAGGTGAAATATTAAATCTGAATTGGCCACATACATGATGTTACTTATTAAGGAGAAAATAACTGATGTTGGGAAAGTTTAAAAACAAAGAGAAAGGAGGACAGCAGAGAATGAGATGGATAGACAGTGTCATGGGAAAAAAAAAAGGTCATTAACTTTGCCAGACTTTGAAAGGTATTGGAAGACAGAAGGACCTGACTTGTTTTGATCCCAGGTTCACAAATAGTTGGACCGGACAGAACAACACATGTGTGTGTGTGTTTGTGTGATTGAGAGGACCATATGACAATATTAAAGACTGATGGATGCTGCTTTCTATTAGGACTTATTGTGTCTTTCTTAGAGATTTTTTTTAATTACTCAGATAGCATTATGGAATCTAAAAATAGTCCTGCTCAGCAGTTTTAACAATGATGCTCACTGGCTTTGTTCAGTAGAATCCCTGAACAAATTGTTTAATACAAAATTTTCTTAGATTTCTTAACTATTTTAGATGCAGATTCCAATGGATCAAGATAATAGGATCATGTATATCATATAGCATAATGCAACACAACAAATAGAGCATAGCACAATACAACATGATATAGCATGACAGAATAACACAGCATAAATGTTTGATAGGCAACTAGCAGTCATCCAATTAACAGGCATTTACTCTATTGGGAACCTGTGAAAATACAAGAGGGAACTAAGACCCATGGTGATTAAGTCTGTTGGCCAAAGTTATATAAGTAAAATGAGAAATATTAGCAAACATTAGGATTATCAAGGGAAGTAGAAGAAAGTAAATGTGGATTTGTGATTCAAAATCCTGAATTCTTCCTGTTTGGGAGTTATGGTAGATCAAAGAAGCATCCCATATACATATCTCTCATCATATGCAAAAATGCACTTCTTATGAATTCTTTATTATGGTCTCTAAAGGATTAATCATGTTGACAGAAAGTGGAAATAATTATGGGGAGTCAGGGTTAGACTGATAAAAAGATATTGGGAAAAATTACCTTAAGAACATAAGTTGAGGATAACTAAATGACTTCAGCTTTGTCACCCAGTCCTTCCACTGTCCTGACAGATTACTGCCTTACATCACGATCTATCTTGGATTTCTCATTAGATAATTATGAGCAAATACATAGTAAAAATTATGATGGTTTTTTTAAATGGTTGAAGTCAGTGAAAAGTAAAAGGTTCTCTCTAAAGTCAGAATCATAGAATGTTAAAGTTGGAAATAATTTCAATGACCATAGAATCCAGTCCTTACATGAAAAATATTCCCTATTTTATTGTCTCTAACCAGTGATCATATCTATGTTTGTCCTGAAAATTTCCAAGAAAGTGAAACACAGCATATTGAGAAGCAAACTATTATTTTTTAAGTCAAATTTTATCTCTTTTTAGGTTCCCTCATGACTATTTAAAAATGAAATCAATTTCCAAGTATGAGTACAGAAAACTCTTCAGCAATTCACTTGAAGCTACAAATGTGTTAAGGTATAACCTTGGCTAATCAATTACTTTCATCTGTGTGATCCTGTTTCTTAATTTATAACCTGGGAATAGTAACATTTAATATTATGGTTGTAAATAAAGAAATTAAGTATAGTGACCTGATGCTGGAAAAATGTATTTCACATTTGACCTATACTAGTTATGTAAGCATAAACAAGTTTTTTTATGCTGTATAAGCCTCCAGAATCCTTATGTTTAAAATGGGGATAATCATCCTTGCATTGCTTTCAAGGACATTATAGGAGAAAATGTATAAAAAATGTGAGAATGTCTTCACAAGTCCTTTGTATGACCTTGGAAAAATGTATATATGAGAAGTTACTTTATTATAATTTACATATTCACATTTAAAAAAAATAAATACATACTGTTTGGAATAACCTCCAAATACAAATCATCTCTTAGGTTTTATATAAAATTTAATATGAATAATTTTTCAAAGTATCCTATCAACATGAAGAAAACTCTTGCCAACATGAGAAACTCTTGAATTTAAATATTTCATGAAATGATTTCTAATATAAATGCTTCTTTTAAGCTGCAATATAATTTTTCATTCAAATTCATTTGATTTACTTTGTCTTACTTTTGAGATGTGACTTTTAGAATCATGTCATCATAATGAAGACAAATGAAAACATATTTCTAAAGATTATACATAACTTCAGTCATGTCCTCAATACAATGGCAAGTATTATCAAACATGACAAATATGTAACTTAACTGAAGTTGTTGTTAAATAAATGCAAATTGGAAAATGTCCAAGGACTAATGGCATTCTTTGCACCTCAAGGAACATATGGAAGCACTATATAATGTACCTAATGCAAAATTGAAACATCATTTAATAGGCAACAAAGTCCCTTAGGTATGGAAAAGAACTGCTTATACTTGGTAGCAGGGAGTCAAATTTGGCAATTGACATCCATCTTTATTCTCTTATTCATATGAGAACTTTTAACATGTAATATTATCTTTAATATAGAGAAAAACAAAAAAAACCTTTAGCAGTTATTGATATTGGTTAGAATTTTGTGAGAGTTTCTCATAAAGTTGGGCAATATCAAAAATGCCATGCATGTCAATCCCAAATGTCTGTTTTATGTATTAGAAAAATGCAGTATTAAAATGTTTCACAGTAATTGTAAATCCAAAATGTCTAGGAATCCATGAAATATACTAGACACAGTACTGAATTCAACTGTTTGCAGTGAACTATCTGCAAAGAGGAAGAGATTTTTGGTTTGTTTCTATTGTTTTTATCTTTGAATTACCATTGAATTCTTCTATCTTGTGAACAGATTCAGCACTTCACAACAAAACTCTGTTATTTTCTTTATTTTGTTCTATTTTGTATTTTGCCAAGTCATGCCATGTTAGCAAGAGGATAAAATCTTTCTTCCTTTTTTAAACTATTTTCCAAGGTATGTAAATGTGTTTTGATAGTGTGACTTGCATGACTTATGAGGGTCATGACTTTTAAAACCTTTCTCTGGGGGCGGCTAGGTGGTCTAGTGGATAAAGCACTGGCCCTGGAGTCAGGAGTACCTGGGTTCAAATCCAGTCTCAGACACTTAATAATTACCTAGCTGTGTGGCCTTGGGAAAGCCACTTAACTCCGTTTGCCTTGCAAAAATCTAAAAAAAAAGATAAAAAAAAAAACCTTCTTCTGAAATGAACTTATTAAGAAAAAGAATTGACCAAATAGGGAAAAAATAGTCACAAAAGCTCATTGAAAAAAATAATTCCTTAAAAATTAAAATTATATATGTAGAAATTGGTGACATTTGACAACAAAGAAGACAAAAAGAATGAATTAAAAGCATATAAGAAAACAGGAAAGAACTCAAAGGAGAAGCAACCGATCTAGAGAAAGATAAGCTAAAAATTATAAAACTACTTGTAAGTTACAATCCAAAAAGAGACTAGACATAATGTTTTTAATTATGAAGTAAAACTGCCCCAATCACATGAAACAAAGAGTTAAAAATGCTAAAAGATTCAGATGATAATTTCCTGAGATAACCAAAGATTATTGCACTGAATAAGTTCTCAACTTATAAGAATGCAATAGTAATTCAAAGACAAAAACAAGAGAAACACAAATCAAAAATATCTTTCATCTTGAAGATAATTCATTGCAATTTGATTTCAGAACTATAGCTAATATATTTCTAGAAGGATTCCTATAAAAATGATATTACAAGTCATCAGAAGCAATTAAATTATCAAGAAGCCATGTCCAGAATGACACATAGCTTTACCAGCTTTCATCTCATGAATAAAAGAACTTGGAATGTGATATTCCAGAAGTTGAAGGAGCTAGGGTTACTACCAAAAATACCAGTCAAAAAGATTTAGTATAATCATTTGAAGAAAAAAATGACATTAAATGAAACAAAGACCATTCAAACTTTTGTGATGGAAAAAACCAGCAATGAATGGAAAATTTGGCTTTCAAATAAAAGGTACAAAATAAGAATAAAAAGACAAACATGATCTGGCCTCAGACACTTAATAATTACTTAGCCATGTGGCCTTGGGCAAGCCACTTAATCCCATTGCCTTGTAAAAACTAAAAAATCAAAAAAGACAAACATGGAAGAAAAATATTAAAAAAAGTCAATGTTAAAGTATTTGGATTAATTTGAAGAACTCTTAAGAACTTTAAAATTTTAATACAGTTGAAAGGAATATATGTAGAAAGAGAACATGGGTGTGAGATAATAATCCTTAAGTGATTTCCTGGTAAATATGTTTAATTTAATTAATAAATATAAAATAAAAATTAAGTGGTGATAAAAAAAGGGGGATGCCCTGCTTAAAGGCAAATAGTGAAAGCATTTATCCCTTGATTTTCAAAATTTCTAGTGAGATATTTAATAGGGGATCTTTAACTTGATCTTTTTCTAAGTTTTTTAGTTGTAAACCCAAAGCATTGATGTCCTCTTTCTCTATTTTTTTCATATAAGCAATTAAATATATAAATTTTCCCCTAAAAACTCCTTGGTGCATCCCACAAATTTTCTTTTAGGTTTTTTTGCAAGGCAAACCAGGGTTAAGTGGCTTGCCCAAGGCCACACAGCTAGGTAATTATTAAGTGTCTGAGACCAGATTTGAACCCAGGTACTCCTGACTTCAGGACCGGTGCTTTATCCACTGGGCCACCTAGCTGACCCCATCCCATAAATTTTGGTATGATGTCTCATTATCGGAGGTGAAATTATATTTACCTGTATAACAAAGGTATTAGAGTAATGTGAAAAGAATGAAAAATCAAAAAATGTTAAAAATATGATAAAATAAAAATTTTATTTAAGATTTTTGTTTCTATGTTCACTTGAGAGATTGGTCTATAATTTTCTTTGTCTTTTCAATTTTTCCCAGTTTAGGTATGAGCACCATATTGGTGACATAAAATAACTTTGACAGAGCTCCTTTTTCTCTTATTTTTAAAAATAATTTATGAATGATTGCAATAAATTTTTCCTGAAATATTTGGAGGAATTCATTTATGAATTCATCTGGACCCAGAGATATTTTCTTAGTGAATTTATTGATGGTTTCTTGATTTTTTTCTTAAATGTGATTATTTAAGTATTTTATTTCATCTTCTGTTAATCTGGGCAGTTTGTATTTTTGGAAATATTCATTCATTTCACTAAGGTTATCAAATTTATTGGCATACACTTGTACTAAATAGTTCTGAATTATCTCTTTACTTTCCTCCTCAACTACTAGTGAGTTAAACCTTCTACTTTCTACTTTTAATCAGATTAATCAAATGTTTCTGTATTTTATTGACTTTTTCATAAGACCAACTTTTAACTTTATTTATTAGATCAGTGATTTTCTTGTCTTCAATATTACTAATCTCTCCTTTGTTGAAGGTCTTCTTCAATAGAAAAACAAGAAACACTCTTATCCTCTAAGTATAATCTCTTCAACTATATTCAACCCTTTTACTGTCTTAAGAGAATAACAATTCTCAAATGTTACAAGTGTTAGCTTCCCTTATAGGGTTGTATACAATTTAATGTTCTCGATTAATAGTTTTTCCATTTTTAATTCATCTATTGAGTCTTGCATATGAAGATCAAATTCTCTGTTAAGTTTTGGTCTTTTTATCAGGAAATTTTGGAAGTCCTATGTTACATTGAAAATTTTGGGTTAGAATCCAAGATCTTTGCTGCCCCAAATAATGATATTCCAGATTGTCTAGTCCTTTGATGCTGAAATTAATAAGCCCTTGTGTAATTGTGATTTTGTTTCCTTTTTATATCTAAATTTCTTCTTTGGACTGCTTTCAGTATTTGTTCCTTTATTTGAGAATTCTTGAATTTTTTTATGATTGACCTTGGAGTTTACACTCTGGGATCTCTTTCTGGAAGAGTTCTCTGTGTTATTTTGGTGGTTATTTTATCTTATGATCTAGCAGATAACTCTCATAATTTCTCATTTTTTATTTTTTGTAGAAATATTTTATTTGTTTTCCAAATATATAAAATAGTAGTTTCTACCTTTTATTTTGGTAAGGTTTTGAATTTTACAATTTTCCTCCACCCACCCTTCCCTCTCCCCATCTCCCCAGAAAAGGCAGTCTGATAATCTTGATAATTTCTTTAAAGATATTTTCTAAGCCCTTTATTTGATCTAGACTACCTATTATACCAATAATGTATAATCTCTCCTTTATCTATTTCCCAAGTTGTTTTTTTTTCCTAAAAGGTACTTTACATATTCTTCAATTTTTTTAATCTTTTGGCTTTGATGCAATTTTGATTTCTCATAGATTCATTAGTTTCTATTTGCTGAATTCTAATTTTTAGGGTTTTATTTTCTTCAATTAGCTTTTGTGTTTCCTTTTGCAGTTGGTTAATTTTCCTTTTTGCTGAGTTGCACTCCATTTCCAATTGGTCGATTTAAGTTTTAGATGAGTTGCTTTCCTTTTGTAGTTGGTACATTTTGTTTTTGTTTTTATTTATTTTCTATTTATTTCTGTATTGATTTCTGTATTGATTTATTTATTTTTATTTTTACGGTTGGCTATTTTTAATGTTAAAGGAGTTGAATTTGGGGGGCAGCTGGGTGGAGCAGTGGATAGAGCACCAGTCCTGGAATCAGGATGACCTGAGTTCAAATTTGACCTCAGACACTTAATAATTACCTTGCTGTGCAACCTTGGGCAAGTCACTTAACTGCATTGCCTTGCAAAAGAAGAAATTTGATTTCTTTGATCAATTTCTCATAATTTTCCTGCATGGCTCTCATTTCTTATTTTTCATTTTTTCAATCTTCTTTGGTTTTTAAATTCCTTTTTAATCTCCCCTATGAGGTTTTGGATTTGAGTCCAACTCATAGACACCTTTGAGACTTCTCATGTAGATAAATTTTCACTGCTTTTTTCTTCTGTGGTGGCATTTTTATAATCTCTATCTGCATAGTGGTTTTTAATGGTAAATACTCTTTCCCACCTAGCTGGGTTTTACTTCTTTTCTCCCAAAGAGACAGACTTTCACTGAGGATACCCCATGCTTTCTACAGTAGAAAACTTGTTTCAATATTTTCTCTTTTGGTCAGATCTGTAGCTTTAATGATATGTAGAGGCTTCATTTTAAAATTTGTGTAGAATAAAGCTCCAAAAACATGCTAACTTCACACAATCACCTCAGCTCCACCCTGGGAGTTACTCTCTGGTGTTTTTTAATTGGAATGGGTGTTGTACTGAATCAAAAACTTTTTCAGTATCTTTTGAGAAAATAATATTATTTTTATTAGATTTGTTATTGATAGAATCAGTTATGCTGATAGTTTTCTGAATATTGAAACAATCTTTCATTCCTCCTATAAATCCTGCTTTATCATATTGTATTATCCTAGGGATAACTTGCTGTAATCCCTTCACTAATATATATATATTTTTAATTTTTGCATCCATATGCATTAGGGAAATTGGTCTTTAAGTTTCTTTCTCTGTTTTGACTCTTCCTGGTTTAGGTGGCACCATCTTATTGTGTCATAGAAGGAATTTGTCAGACCTTATTCTTCACCTAGTTTTTCAAATAGTTTCTATAGAATCAAAACTAATTTTTCCTTGAATGTTCGGTAGCACTCACTAGTGAATCCACCTGTCTTTGCAGATTTTTTCTTATGGAGTTCTTTGAATACTTGTTCAATATTTTTTTCTGATAGAGGGTTATTTTTAAATATTTAATTTCTTCTTCTTTTATCCTGGGTAATTCAATTTATGGTAAATATTCATCAATTTCACTAAGATTATACAATTTACTGGCATACAGTTGGACAAAATCATTGAGTTGCTACTTTAATTTCCTCCTCTTTGTGGTGAATTCACATTTTCATTTTCTATACAAGTAATTTGGTTTTCTTCTTTCTTTTTACCTTAGTAACATTAACCAAAAGTTTATCTACTTTATTGCTTTTTTCATAAAACTATTGATTTTATTTATGAGTTCAATAGTTATCTTACTTTTGATTTTATAAATTTAACCTTTATTTTTCAAAATTTCTAATTTGGTATTTAATTTGGGATGTTTAATTTGTTGTTTCTCTAACTATTTTAATTGTATACTCAGTTCATTGATCTCTTTCTCTATTTTATAGATGTAAGCATATAGAGATATGGTATTTCCCCTAAAATTGCTTTGACTGCATACCATATTGTCTCACTATTGTCATTGTCTTGGATAAAATCATTAATTCTATCTATGATTTATTGTTTGATTCACTCATTCTTTAAAATTAAATTATTTAGTTTTCAAGTAGTTTTAGGACTATTTCTCCATGACCCTTTATGGTAAATGACTTTTATTGCATCATGATTTGAAAAGGATGCATTCAATATTTCTGTCTTTCTGTATTTGATTATGAGGTTTTTGTGCCATCTTGTCAAAAATTGACATGATAAATTTTTGTGTAGGTGACATGTACCACAGGGAAAGAAAAAAAACAAACTTTGTTCTTTTCCCTCTCCATTTAATTTTTTCCAGAGGTCTATCATATCTAAGTTTTCTTGCATTCTATTCACCTCCTTAATTTACTTCATTATTTTACTGGTAGATTTATTTAATTCTACTAGAGGGAGGTTGAAGCCCCCTACCAGTATAGTTTTGCTGTCTATGTCTTCCTGTAACTCATTTAGTTTCTCCTCTAAGAATTTGGATTCTATATACTGCTTGGTGCATACATGTTTAGTATTGAAATTATTTCATTGTCTATGGTATCCTTTAGGAGGATATATGTCTTTGATATTTTTCTTTATCTTTTTGAATGAGATCTATTTTTGAAATTCTTTTATCTGAGATAAAGATTACTACTCCTGTTTTGTCCACTTCAGCTGAAACATAATATATACTACTCCGGCCTTTTACCTTTACTCTTTCAGTGTCTCTGTGCTACAAATGTGTTTCTTACAAGCAGCATATTGTAAGATTCTGGTTTTTAATCCACTTTGCAATCTACTTCCATTTTGGGGGAGAGTTGATTTCAGACCCATTCACATTTCTAATTGCTAACTCTTTAATGTCTTCCATGGTATTTCCCTGCCATTTTTTCCCCCTCTTTTCACGCTATTTTTCTCCCTGGTGTTTTGCTTCTGAATATTGCCTCCCTCAATGTTACCCCCCCCTTTTATCCTTTCCTTTACCTTTTTTCCCTTCCATTCCTTCTTCCCTCCCCCACCCTTTCCCCTCCTAACACTTAAAAGGTTAGATAAATTTCTAAACTTAACTGTGTATCTGTGTGTGTGTGTGAATCCCTCTTTGAGACAAATCCAAACAAAATGAGTTTTTCATCATTCTCAACTCCTCCCTTCCCCCCCCTTTTGTAATATGTCATTTGCTTCTCTCCATGTGATGTTATATACCCCATTATGTCTCCCGTCTTCTCCTTTTTAATGAAATATAGTTTTAAAACATTTGATCAGTCATCCATGTTCATTAATGTTCAGACCTTCAACCTAAGTATGTTCCCTCTAAAAGAGCTACAGTTCTCAAGTATTATAAGAATCTTCCTCCAAGGTAGTCATGTAAGCAATTTAAACTTATTGGATAGCAGTCTTTTTCTTTTTTTTTTACCCTTTTATATGTTTTTCTGTTCAGCTCTGGTATTTTCATCAGGAAATTTTGAAATTTTCTATTTCAAAAAGTCACCTATTTCATTAATGAAAAATAAGGCACAATTTTTCTGGACAGGTGACTCTTGAAATTCAAGCTAATTTCCTATTCAGAATATCATATTCCACACCCTTTGTACCTTTAATATTGATACAGTCAGGTTCTCTTGTAATCTTGACTGCAGTATTTGAATTGCTTCTTTCTGGTCACTTGTAAAATTTTCTCCTTGTTCTAATAATTCTGGCGTTTGGTCATAATATTCCTTGGTATTTTCATTTTGTGACCCCCCCTTAAAGAAGTGATCAATTGATTCTATAAGTGATTATTTTTCCCTCTGGTTCCAGGACTTCAGGTCATTTATCCTTAACTATATTCTGAGGAAAGGAGTCCAGGTTCTTTTTTTTGATCAAGGTATTCAAGAAGTCCTAAGATTCTTAAATTGTCTCCTGCATCTATTTTCCCTGGTAAATTGTTTTACCTATAAGATATTTTCGATTTTCTTCTTTCTGTTTTTTTTACCAGATTCTTGGTGTATCATGAAGGAAGTCATTAGCTTCACTGATCCCAGTCTATTTATCAGGGAGGTATTTTCTCCATTTAGGTTTTGCATCTCCTCTTCTACTTGGTCAATTGTATTCTAAAGTAGTTGTTGTCTTTTTCCATTTGCCCAATTGTGTTTTTGAGGGAATTGTTGTCTTTTTGCAATTGTCCAGTTGCATTTTTAAAGAATTTGTTATCTTCTCTCATTTATTTGTTGCAAGATATTAATTTTCTTTTGCATTTATTTTTTTAATTTTTCCATTTTATTTTTTTCCATTTGATTTTTAAACTCTTTTCTTGTCTCTATTAAGTAGCTTATGACCTAGAGACCAATTCATATTCTCCTCTAAAGCTTCATATATAGCACCCCTCTGTCCTTCTTTTCTGAGCTAGTATCTCTATCTCCAAGGTTATATTTAATAGAACTTCCTTTCCACTGTTTTTTTTCCCATTTGGGGATTTTAACTTATTTGGGGGGAGGGGCTTGTTCATAGACCTTCAGTTGAGCACCCTAGAGGCCTTGCTCACTGGAATTAGGAATTCTAGTGGTTTTTCAGTGGACTACCCAGTAAGGAACACCATAAGCTAATTGAGGGAAACAAGTCCTTAAAATATAGAATAGGAAGTGAAAAATTTTGAGTCTATTGGACATCAAGAATCCATCAAACAAATTCAGAAGAATGAAAAAAAAAAGAATTCTAAATATCTCATGGGAAGAACAACTGACTTGGAAATTGAATAGAGGAATGATAAAATCAGGGCCATTGAACTACCTAAAATGTATAACCAAAAAGAACTTGTACAGCATGCTTCAAAAAATTATCAAGGTAAACTGTCTTGATTTCCTGGAACCAGAAATTAAATGGAAGCTGAAAGAATCCACCCATTCAACTCAGGAAAGAGAAGCCAAAATAAAAATCCAAGGAAGATTATGATCAAATTTCTGAACAATCAAGAGAAAAACACTAAAAATGTTCAAAAATGAAACAATTCAAATATCATGGAGTTCATAATTAAAATAACACAGGACTTGGCAACTACAACATTAAAGAATCACAATGCAATGAACATGGTTTTTTGAAATGTAAAGGAGCTAATACTATAAACAAGAATCACTTATTCAGAAAAAATTAAACATTATACATTAAGAGAAAAATCCTTATTTAATAAAATAGATGAATTTTAAGTGTTAAATAAAAAGACCAGAACTAAATGAAAATCTGACCTCTAATATAAAGACTCAAGAGAGGCATAGAATAGGTAAAACAAGAAAAACAAACATAAGGGACTCACTGGTGCTAAAAAGTTTGTATTCTTGTATGGGAAAGTGCTTCTTGTAATTCTTAATGCTACCATCTTGGCTCTAACCCAGATGTGTAGTCCTTGTAATTTTTAGAAATTGTATCATTCAAGGTAAAGATAGAAGGATTATATATAGCAAAGGGTACAGTTGTAAGGTGAATTCAAGAAAACAAAATTAAAAATAAATAATTGAGGAATGATAAAAAGAAGTATAACTGATGCAGAAGAAAAAGAAACTGTGGTAAATTATTCCACATAAGGTACTGCATACTTTTAGAATTTGGTAGAATATAACAGGGTGGGTGATAAATATTACTTGAAACTTTATCTCAACAGTATCAGAATAAAGTGGGGGGATAATACACTTAAGAATTTCATATAGAAATCTCTATTATTCAACTGGGAAGTAAATCAAATTAAGGATTGTGGTAAATGACAGAAGCAGAGTAGATAAGGACAGATAAATGAAGTAAAATACTGGTGAGAATGAAGAGTGAAAGGAGAGAGATGTCAAATGGAAGGAATAAGATAGAGGGAAGTGCACAGGTAGTAATCATAACTGTGAATGTGAATAGTATGAACTCTCCCATAAAACAGAAGCAAATAGTAGAATGGATCAAAAGCCAGTATCTTACAATATATTGTTACAAGAAACATACTTGAAACAGAGTAAAGGTAGGGGCCTGAAGCAGAGTCTATTAGACTTCAGTTGAAATAAAAATGATACTTATTAGTTATCCTATTCTTGACAGACAAGCGAAAGATTTTCTTTTCCTTTATTGTCTGTGACTACCTTTCAACTAATGAAGATATCTATCATCAAATACTGATTATTTTTGTACAAGGTATTGTGCTATGCAATGATTATACCAATTTTTTTAAAAGGCACAAGAATGAGCTCACATTCTATAGTGGGAAATAAGAAGGAAAAATATCTTACAAGATAATTTGCAGCATAAAAGTAAGTTAATCTCAAATAAGGTCATAGTACTGGGAATGAGGAAAAACATTAAGTATAGAGATCTGGAAGGGCATCCTCCATAAGGTGCCTTATGACCTAATTGAAGAAATCACCTGTGTGACACTGGCTAAGTCCTTAACCATCTTTTCTTCAATTTACATAACTGTGGGCCAGCTAAGTGGTGCAGTGGATAGAGCATTGGCTCTGGAGTCAGGAGGATCTGAGTTCAAATCCAGCCTCAGATACTTAATAATTGCCTAACTGTGTGATCTTGGGCAAATCATGTAACCCCCATTGCCTTGCAAAAACCAAAAAAAAAAAAAAAACCCAACCAAAACTAAAAACAATTTACCCATCTGTAAAATGATCTGGAAAAGGAATCACTCAAGTATCTTTACTAAGAAAATCCCAAATGGGGTCATGAAAAGTGAGTTACAACTGAAATTACTGAGCAGCAATAGTCACTGAAAAGGAATAGAATTACTGGAGTACATGTATGATGAAAATTAAGGATAATATCTCTAGTGATTAGATTAGAATTAAAAGGGATAGGTTAAAGTGAAAGATGACTAGATTAGTAGGAAGAACTTTGTAGGAATTTAAAAGGATTTAAATAAGGAACAAAATGTTTTACATTAGATATTGAGAACTGGAATTTTATTGTGTGTGTTAAAATAATAAAACCTGTGTTTCACATTTAAAAAAAACATTTTTAGCATTATAAGCAGAAGAAGGATCAATGTGTGCAGGATTTAGCACAGGGACACAAACCAATAGAATCCAGGATGGCTTTGGTTTGAGTTGAGGAGAATTTTCACTACAGAGTGCCTGTGTAAATAGAGACTAGGAGACATCTATGAGACTAGTTGTATAAGTATTAATAGCAAGACTTATCAACAGATTGGATACACACGAGTGAGAAAATGGATTTCAACATGACATCTAAATTGAAAAGTTTCATAGCAGGGCCAATGCTAATATCTTTCATATTTATTAATGAAATTCATATGAGTAAGAATTTGAGGGTTTAAATAAGTATTAGCATCAAGAGTATATGAAAAAAAATCTGGAGATATTGAATTTGGTTATCTAAGGGACAAGATGATGTGAAACTAGAAATCTGTAAAGTTGTTAAGATTAATAAGCCAATTTGAAATCATCTGCCTAGAGATGATGATTGAACCCATGCACTCTGATGAAATAAGTAAGCAAGATAATAAGTACAGAGTAGGAAACAAGGTTTCCACTGGGGGTATCAAAAGATAGTTTTATTTTCTAGTTGAAGAACCAGCTAATGAGAGTGAGGAGGATTTTTTTTTCCTTAAAGCTAGGAAGAATACCAGGAATGAGTAGTAACAGGTAAATTTTTAGAAGACAGATATCTAGGAAAAGATTGACCAATTATGCCAAAGGATAGAAACAAGTCAAGAAACAATAGAAGTGATGGAAGATGATTTAATTTAGTGATTAACATTGGAGAAAGCATATTCAGTTTAATAAAGAAGAAAGAAGACAGTAGAAATTTCAAAATGTGGGGATGCATATAAAAGAAGTTAGCTAGTTGAGATAATAAGATAAAGTGAGCTTTGTTGTTTGCTTTTAACTATGCTAAGTTTAAGGCAGGCACATTTGTAGGCAACAGAGGTATAGCCTTATAGGAAGGGTTGAAGATTAATTAGGATATGAGAATGATAGAGAGTACACTCCATTGAATGAAATAGTATTAAGAGTGTGTATAATGGAGTTAGTAATAAGAAAGGTTATCTCTTCATACGAGACTGTGAATGAAATAATTGTGAATGACACCTGACTGATATGATAGGGTAAGGAAGGGAGAAGAGGGAGTATTCACTGATTTCAAAATTCAGTTCAATGTGAGACAAAGTTTTCAGCAAAGGAAATGGAGAGAATGTTTTCCATAGGAGGTTTAGGGAAGGGTGATAATGTTTAGAGGGTATTTTTTATTTGAAATAGAATATTAATTAAGGAAATGTAAAAGATTTACTTTGCTTCAGGGAGCACCTGGTTGACATTACATAAGATATATTTATAGTAGGTAAATCTAATCAAGCAAGTGTCATTCTCCCCTTCTCTTCCTAGTTCAATGTTGGTTTATGGGATTTGGCTGTATCACATAAACTAGTAATAGTGAGTTTTCTGAGGGCAAGCAGCAAAATTCAGAGTAGTCGGGGAAAGTAAAGATATGGATTGGCAATATCCAGATAGTAGGTAAATGATCAATAGGGAGGAATCTGGGTTAGGAATGGTCTCTCAAGCACTGAAAAATGTCATGTAGTATAAGGAGACACTAAAAATTGAAGGCATAAATCATGAATTAAAGCAAAATTTAAACAAAATCTGAAAACAAATAGAGTTAATATACCCTTAGTCATCTCTTCTACAGGGTAGATGCAATTATTATCTACTATGTAAATAATCTATGTCCTAACCAATTATATATCATGTAAGTTCTCTATCAAACAAATATTATTTGCTATGCAGGCAATCAGTATCCTAAGCAATTATTATCTACTATGTAAGTATTTTTTTGGGCAACCATTTTAACTTCTCCTTGCAGCAAATCCTTTCATTGATCATTACATAACAATTAGGTGGCAAAATGTATAGAGCACTGGTCTTGGACAGGGGTCAAAAGTTCAATTCTAGTCTCAGACACTTGACACTTATAGCTCTATGACCTTGGGCAAGTCATTTAATTGTCTCACATCCAGGGTCATCTCCAGTCATCCTGATGCATATCTGAGCACTGGACCCAGATGACACTGAAGTAGAAAGTGAGACTGGTGACTTAGCCTCTTCACTGAAATCCAATTCATGTGCTTGTCATGGTATCACTTCCCTAATGTCATGATCTTCTTTGAGAATGAAGGACAAACATCATAACTTATTTGGAGAAATCTATATGAAGAGTAAAAATGGAATACAAATGTTGAAAAGGTTTGGTGCTGGAATGGAAACAGTCTTGCCTAAACCAATTTCATAAAATATATGAAAATTTGAAGAAGGAAATGCCATTAAATTGATTATATAATACTATTCAAAAATAGATATATTCACAAGAACTTCTTTAATTGCATTAAGAGTATCCTAATGTCAGACAGAGAATATGGTATAAGGTTACTCTGTAGTGTCTATTCTTTGATGTTCTCTGAGAAAGGAAAAATGTTTTTAGTAAATGCTTTTTCATGAACAAAAACTGATAAGTATTACTCACTGGGTCACCAAGAAATTTTAAAGAATGATCTGGGTTTCTGAGATTGAAGAATTACTTGAAAAATATTCTTTTCATTTACTTAAGACACATCGAGAGAAGGCATTCAGTATCAGGAATAAAATAAAAAAAGAATGATAGCTAAAATAGAAACCAGATTGAATACCTGCTTTTTGGAGCATCATGGGATATTTCACTAAATGGATTAAATAGGAAAAGAGATAAGATGACAGGAATTATTGAGCTGAATAGAATGAACTGTTTTAAGAGAATTCTCTATGGTATTGTAAAGGGAAGGGGTATCCACTCTTTAGATCATAATATGATGTCCATACATATTCTGCTCTGATTTTTTTCCTGATTTGTCTCCATATTACACTGCATGTTCATATCTGATTTTTTTTCCCTTTTATTTAGATCTCTTTAGGAATCACTGATTCCCAACTATTCCCTGCTTACTCAGTATCACTGAATATTTAGGAGGCCACAAATTCAGAATAGAAAGGTTTCTGCACTTTGGTGCTGGGCTGCAACAGGGACTGAATAAGTAAACAAGATTATGCAAATCTATTCCTTTTGTGGGAAAAGAATTACAACCATACTTTTTAATTTCTTTTTGTATAGTTTACTAATACTATTATCTTTGTTATTTTAGAAAACTATCTTTTCCCCAATGAAAGTCCAACAGATCTCCCCCCTGTAACAAATAAATAGTGGGAAATAAAGCAGATGAACATTTTGTCTATATCAGAATAGGAATGCCTCATTTTATAAGTATAATTCACTACTTTTCTGCCAAGAGACAGGAGAACTCCTTTAGCCCACCATAGTCTTCTCTGTTTTCTCTAATTGTTTATCCCATGTTCATCATACAGTCACGGTGGTATCCAAGTCTCCATATATTTAACATGGATGATGTTCTTGCCTGTTTTAGGAGCCAATGATTTTATCCATAGAGCCTGAGATGTTTAAATCTGAGATGCAGTTCAACAAATGTTGACACATTGCCTACTGAGTGCTCAGCATTTAGATAAAAATTAAAATCAGACAAGTGACTTTTTCCAACTAATAATACCAATCCACATTTATGTATCTCACTCCTTCTTCATAATAGAACTATGAGGTAGCTCATGTAAGTACTGCTCTCTCATTTCACAAAAAAAGGAAAATTAGACCAACAGGTTTACATGTGTAAAAATCACGTGTGTTAATGAAGTATTGAATAGTTGTTAGATGCATGGTTTTACAGTATACTTTATGCATATTATCTTCTTTGAATCTCATAATGAACCAGAAAGATAAGTACTGGATCATTAATCCTGCCATTGAGGTTGACCATTATCACAGAAATTGCAGGCTATTGAGTAGATCACAACTTCAAATGCAGGGTTCTTTCCATCTTGCCATCTTGACACCTTGGTTGGACAAAGAAGTTGACAAAAAACAATTTGGGTTTGATGAACTTGCTTCAAAAACCTCTCTTCTTCCACTTTTGACAAAAATAAATTGGACAATTATTTCAGTGGAGGTTATCAATAAGAAAGTCCCTTTTCTAACATAAGAAGATATATTCTCTGCAAGTTACAAGCTTAGATGATGAGGATGGTGATGATGGTGATGATGGTGATGATGATGATGATTATGTTTGTCCTTCACTCTCAAAGAAGACTATGACATCAAAGACATGATAACATGACAACCATATGAACTGAATTTGATTAAGGGGGTGCTGTGTTAAGTCACTATCTCACTTTCTCGAAACTCCCCATCTGGATCCAGTAGCCAGATATGAATCAGGACAATAGGAGACAATGCTGGATGAAAGGCAATCAGAATTGACTAGCCCAAGGTTACACAGCTATGGGTACCAAGAGTCTGAGGCTGGATTTCAACTGCCATCTTCTTGATTCAAGGCCAGGACTCTATCCACTATGTCCACGCATTCGGTATATGGCAGAGAGAGTAATGGGTGATGACTTTTGATACCTGTGTAAATTGGATCAAAATGGTATAGGGTGTGAGATGGTGATCTATGCCTAGTTCTGCCATACTATCTTCCAGCTTTCCCAACAGGTTTTATTGAAGAATGCATTCTTATCTCAGAAGCTGGGAATATTTGGGTTTAATCAAACAATAAATTACTACAATAATTTAATTGATACACAAAGTATGGATTAATTCTTTGCTACTTGTGTTAATGTTGGTCTAAAAATTAGGAGCAAGGGAACACAGGTGCTCCATCAACCAGCACCATACCTTCTATATGCAGAAACATTTGATTGCAGCAAATGGAGAGGCTTTGAATACTGATCTTAGCAGGGCACACTGATCTTAGCAGGGCACTTACCAGGGAAGTAATGTAGATACTTAGGCCTACACATATATTACCATATCTAGTACAGTACATGGGAGATTTTGAAAGAAAGTGTGGGAGAGAAGAGTTAATAGACTGACTACCAAACTGAAGGTCTACAGAGCCACTGTGCTGATGTCATGGCTGTATGCCTCTAAAACCTGGACAGTCTACTAGTGCCATGTCAGGAAACTGAATCTCTTCCATTTAAATTGTCTTAAGATGATTCTGAAAATCACCTGGCAAGGGAAGATACCAGACACTGAGATGCTCAAACTAAACTGTCAAACATTTAAACATTATCACAGACAGCACAATTATGACTTGGCCACATTGTTAGAATGCCAAGTGTATGTTTGCCAAAATACTGTTTTATCAGAAACTCACATAAGGCAAGAGCTCACAAGGGGGTCAGAAGAAGCAATATGAGGACACCTTGAAAATCTCTCTTAAGAACTTTAGAATTGATGGTGCAGCATGGAAGAAACTGGTACAGGACTGCCCAGCATGGCATGCCCTCATCAGAGACGATGTTGTGTTCTCTGAGCAAGGTAGAATTTGATCCATTCAAAGTCCATGTGAGATATGTTTAGAGTAAACAACCCATGTGATTACCTGAACTATTTGTCCCCAACCTGTTGTAGAGCATTTCTAGCTAGTATTGATTTGATCAGTCACAGTCACTGTAATTTGTCTCTAATGTAGTGATGTTGTTTTAGTCTTATTAGATGGCAAAGGATAAGATGTAGAAGCAATCATATGACAAAGCAGGGGCTTGATTCAAAGTTAAAATAAATGATGATATGACAGAGGAGATTCATCATTCTTTTTTAAATTTATTTCATTTATTTTCATCCATATGCACATGCGCATTTTTAAGTTACAAAATTTCCTTCCACCCTCCCTTCCCACCCCTGCTCCCCTCAGTGGCAAATAGTCAGGCTAGCATTGTACATACAAATCTTGATAAATATGTTTATAAATCAGTAATTTAAGATATGAAGAATTAAGATGAAAGGAAAGAGATACATAAGAGATTATTTTTTCAAGTTTCCATCAGATTCTGAAGGGGTTTTTTTGTTTTGTTTTCTTTTGTCTTTTTTTTTCTTTCTCTGGATGGGGGATTCATGATTCTGATAAGATTCTAATGATATCTTGCTAATTTAATCATTATGTTCTCTCTGACTCTTTGTAATCCTGTTTGGGGCAGAATTATTGGAATGGTTTTATAGATGATGGACTGAGGCAAACAGGGTTAATTGACTTGCTCAGGGTTTCATAGCTACTATCTGAGATCAGGTTTGAACACGAGAAGAGTCTTTCTGACTTCAGGCCAAGTAATCTATCCTCAACATCACCAAAATATACTGTTATATGTTAAAATATCTATTTACCATAATTAAAAAATCCATGGTAAGTATTGTTTATCAATGCAGAATTGAGCTCTTCACAATTTGGGATAACAAAGGGAGACAAATGTCATAAGAAAAAAGATGCAAAGGAAGAAATATTAAATGCTTAAGTATATTAAATGAATAAAATGCACATTAAAATTCATACTTGGATTTAGTGTCAATTTATTGGACAAATGCAAGGAAACACTGGACTGGAATTTTTTTCCAATTCTCCAATTACATGATCAAACCCATTGGATAGTTTATGTATTTATTGAGTTCATATATTTCAAAAATATCAATGTGTCCATGTGGTATATTAAAAACTGAAACAGATTGACTTGGAATCAATATCATTGACAATTCAACAACAAATTTATTAATCATAATTATGATGATGAAAAGTTATAGAGAATGTGGATGGTTATTATGAAAATGATAATGATGACAATTCCAAAGATCTTTAATTCTTATGAGGAACTTTACAAATATCTCATTATATCCTCATAGGAATGATTGTGTTTATTTGCTTATTATTATAATAAAATAAACTGAAGCAAATAGAGATTATTTGGTCTGTGCAAGTCCAAATGGTAAGTATCTGAGACTGAACTTTGTACTCAGGTCTTCCTAATTCCAACTACAGTGTTCTTTGCACTTCATGTCCTAACTACCAATAGGATATGGTCAACTGTTTCAACCACTACCTGACAGGATATGAGAAGTTGTAGTGTGGGAAGAAAGTGTTTCTATACAAAATTGTAGAGTATGACTTGAACTAAGAAGTTTAGAGCTAAGTTATTCAATAAAATAATGATGTAAAATTTCACTAACCTCAACTTCAGTCACTCCTTGTTTGCTCAAAGGTTGATCAGCACAGATGTGATTTTGTTCATTCTTTATTTCTGCCTTTTATCTGATTTGATTTTTTCAATTTGTTCTTCTGCAGATGAACCCATAAAAAGAGGTGAAATACATTCTCCTCGTAAAAGTTTGCAGGGGAAAATGACTAGGAGAAAGACTACTAGAGTCTCAATTGAGAGAACCAGGTTCTGAATTTGATCAGTGTGATCTTTGAAAAACTCTATAAGCCTCAGTTTCTCTACATGCAAAATAAGATATTGAACTACTTCATGGTGTTGCTGTGAGAAAAGTACTTCCTAATTCTTAAAGCATTTTTGGAATGAAAGTTTTCTTTATTAATAAAACGATGCCTAAAACATGGTTTGGATTATTGGTGAGGTAATTATCCATACTACTTCCTTTAAGTATAGACCATTAAAGCAATTTCATACATCAAAGGTTAGCAGTGATAAGCATTTACCTGATTGTTTAAGCCTCAATAGAGTTATTTCCTTTAATTTAATATCATATACTGAGATTTGCCATCAAATTAAATTAATACCTCATAGAAAAAAAATATATATATATAATTTCTAACTAAGATTTTTTTTTCAGGTAGTTAGAATCAAGAAAGAGGACATTTATTTGTCTTCTCCCTCCTAACTAAAGATAATAAGCACTTAAGAAAAATAAAATTTGTTAATTGCACATATTAAGTGTCTAGTATGTTCTCTGGAAAGATAAATTATATGTTGCTATGCAAACATACAATAGACAGAATTTCTCGATTACTGTGTAATGAGTGCATTGCTAGTAAGGCAGAAGCCTCTGAAAATTGTAATTATGAGCTGCTAGTGCATGGCACTTAAGAATCTTTAATTGGGTCTGCATAAATGGGCTTGAAATCTGCCATCATATTTCGCCCCAGGTGATATGCCAAACCCCAACCTCCACCTCTAATATAGCTTTGATTTTCTATTTCTTTAGGTCATGCCTGCCAGCCTAGTCTGGATACTCCAAGTCCTCATTAGTGATTGAACAATGGTCACAGGACTTGATTTGTGGTCATTGAGACAATGTATTTTTTTCTTCATCATCAAAAGTCTTTTTGTTATGTAGAGGTTGATTAGATATTTCAAACTCTTCATTGTGTAGGATGATATTTTTTTCAGGTCTCATGGCAGATCCTTCCTCTTTGATCTTTCAGAGATGGCCAGGTGCTCAGTGAGGGGGGCTTCCCCCTTAACCTAACCTTTTCAGGTTATGCAAATTAAATTACAAGGCTACAGAGGATGGCACATAAACAATTTGAATTTCAAAGCCTCCTAAAAATATGAATCAAAGCACATTAACTGTTTATGCCTTGAATTTATGCTCACCACCAGACAGAACTTGGTGGCTGATTATTCCTTTCCAAACCATTCAAAGCTATCATCAATCAGATTCAAATGTTCTGGAATGAGTAATTGAGTCAGTGCATGAAAAGATTAAAGACAAATGAAGAGAAAAGAAGAATGTATCTGTGCATTTGATTAGGGATTTTATCTGAAGGCATAAAAGCATTAAATGATGCTATTTTGTATTAATGCATGATCATTGCAAAAAATGGAAAAAAGAATAAACCAATTTAAAGAGAATCTTTATGAAAAATGTCATAAGGTAACATGTGAATTCTTCAAATTAGTATTTGCAAAATGGTATGGAATAGAGTTGAATGGTCGTACAGTCCATAGTAGCCTGACTTTTATTTTTATGGTCCTGTGTCAGAAAGTTCATTTATTTATGGGGAATACATTATTACAATATCTTTCTCTCAGTATTTCTAATACAATTAAAAACCTCTAAGTGCTGCAGACACTTTGTGACATAAATCTTTAGGTAAGAAGTAAGACAAATAATTATATCACAAGTACCCTGTGTCATCCTCCCTAATAATATTCTTTACAAATATCCCATACAATCCTGACAAAAACCACAGGAGGTAGGTGCTGTTATTATTGACTTTTCATATTGAGGAAATTGAAGAAGAGTTTAAATGACTCACCCAGAATCATAGTAAGTGTTTAAGGCCATATTTGTATTCACATCCAAAATTCAACTTGTAATCTCAGGTTTGAACACCAGTTACACCATTCTATAAGCTAACCTACCAAATTATGTCTAAATTTTGTCACATTTGTGTTTTCAGATCTTGGAAGGAAAGATCATTTTCTACAAATTGTTTAGTAGAATCAATAGAGAGAGAAGGGATTGATTACTGATGTTCTCTGATTCTTCAGTGGACTAGTGGGTAAAACTAAACTAAGTCGACTATATAGTCTCAGACTTGAATACAGGGTTTGGTAATAATAAGGTTTATTATGTAAATTATATTAATTATCTTATTAATTATGTAAATGAATATTAATATAGATGCATATAAAGAATGGCTACATTCTTTTTGAATACAGAGATAGAAAATCAAATGATATGGCAGAATAGTGGTATCCAGGAAAGGCAATATGAGTTAGCAGGGAAAAGAAAGCAACAGAACAGGGGAGAGAAAGATGAAAGGTCATGTCTATGTGTATATTTGTTTTAGGGGAGGATGAAATCAGACTGAACTCCAAAGGGAAGAGTGAAGTCTTAAAGTCTCATTTTCTCTCATGTTATATTCCACAGCAGAACCCTAGAGACAATTTCTTAAAATTTAGATTCTGCCACATTTTTAGGGTGTCCCTAAAGCATTGAGTAAATGTATTTTCTCTAAACCCAAATAATTCTTAACTCAAAGATACAAATACACATCTACTTAAAAAGATTGACTCAACAAAGGACAAAATAAGTTATAATTATTTTTTTTCGATCTCTAGAAAATTGTAAAATATATAATTTTTTAGGACTTCTGAAAAGACATTTTATATTTCAACTTAGCTTTGTATTACCTATGCACTTTTTTCAGGTTCATATCTTTTGATAACCAGGGTTTAAGGCAAAATTTCATTCTCTCATCAGTTAAGATTTCAAGGGAGTCAGAATTCTGATCTTCACAAACTCACATAATTTCTACTAGACATTCATCTCAGGATTATAAAGAAAACACATAGCAACCAGAAATCTATTCTTAGGTCCAACCATATGGGAAATATGCTTTAGCTGCCACCTGCATATACTTATCATATGACCTGGAAGTACCGGAATCCCCCTTAATGAAAATCTTCAAGAAAAAAAATAGAGCATGCATTGGGTATGTAATTAAAGATTCTTGTGAGGATACAGGATGATCTGTTTAGTTTCAGATGCCCTTTTAACTCTAAGTCCTATTATGCCACCTACTCTTTGATTAGCTATTTAAGCGCATTTCTGTTTCCATTCATTTTCTTTATGGTTGTTGTGTTGTTGAAATAATCCCAGCACATATTCTCTGTGAAGTATTCTGTGAATACGCCCTCTACCACACCATTGATATGGTCTACTCTGTAATAACAAGTAATAGTAGCAAAAGCTTATATTTCATTCTATTTAAGGGATACAAAGCATTTTTACATAGGAGAGTTCAGGAATGGAAGAGGAAAAATCCTTTTTTTTTTGTAATTGCTGAATAAGGAAAA
Source organism: Macrotis lagotis (assembly GCF_037893015.1). Lineage (NCBI taxonomy): Eukaryota > Metazoa > Chordata > Mammalia > Peramelemorphia > Peramelidae > Macrotis > Macrotis lagotis. The sequence goes on along the minus strand of NC_133658.1, from coordinate 76,689,374 downwards.
GCATTGTTTACAAATGCTATTAGGAAACTGAAATCTAGAGATGTTAGTGCATACAATCATACAGCTAGAAAATATCAGACTCGGTTTTTGAAACCTCATATTTTTACCCCATAATTAGTACTTCTTTCATTTGCAACACAGTACCTCTCTAAGCTGTGTCAACTCATGTGGTGAAGTATGTATTGAGTGATTAATGATGCTCTAGATGAATTTTCTTCCCCATAAAAACTAATTAAAGAACCGGGGAACCTGATAAGCATCACAGAAATGAGGTATTCAATAGGGAACCATTTGTAATTCCCCTGAAAATATATGACAATCTGGATATATATGTTGACTCTTTTATCATGAAGTAACATTATTTTACTAAACTAACAATTCCCACTATCAGGTCATAAACAAAGTTATTAATATGATAAGCTAAATTTACCATTTTTTTAATTCACAAAAATATTAAATTATATTAGCCAAAATGTCTATGTCAAGCTGAATTGAAATAGGAAAAATGCAATAATTAGACTATGTTAAAGCATATCCTCTGAGGATATTAAATATGCAAGAGCTCATCCATGAAAATTAGACTGCAAGAGGTTACTCTATGTATATTGGCTTATTTTGTAAGATATCAAATTATCTCTCATGAATAAATAGAACTAATAATGGTAACTCTATAATTTAATACTATCCTATTAAAATGCTTTCTGAATGAAACAAGCTATGCATTTGATCCCTTTTGATTATCACATCCTAAGTACCCATTAATTAAAGGAACAATTTGTACTAACTTTGGCAAACAAACTCCAAGAGACAATACATTTTAAACCCTATTAATAATGTTTCACTAAAAGATGATCTGATTCATCTATATATCAACACGGACTTTTAAAATCAATGTACAGCCAACACAAACATATCTTTGAATACTGTATTTCCTCAATGGTTTAAATTCATCAGATCATTTAAAATTAAAAATTAAAAATAGGTCAGTAATGGAAATTCTATTACTTAGCTTTTATTAGATGGAAATCAAATTACTCACTTTAAAAAGAAATAAATCGTAGAGATCAAAATGACTAGAAAACTGTAACTACTTCATATTCTGGGATTTGTCCTAGTGAGAAGTATGAGAATCATCCATGTGGTTTGCTTTGTTGTAAGATTACATGACAGAATTACTTCTAAAACTGAAAACTTGGAAACAATGTATCTTGGAAGATTTTGATCCACACAGTGGAGTTTTTATATTTCAGACCTTCTAGATCCATGATTTTTAATGGAGAGGGTTTCAAAATACTCTGTGACGATAGACATCCAATGAACTGTGCCATTGTGATTACCATTTTGTCTCAGTCTACTTTAACTCAATTAGGTTAACCACTCTATATAAGCAAATGAACTTTTTGTATTTACCTAACATGGGGTTATGCAAAGAACTCAAGCTAGTCAATACAACACAATTTATTTAGGTCTAATCTATTCCAACCCATTCTGGTTCAGTATATTATAGCAAACATTTAGTGAATACCATGTTCATGACATTATGCTACATACTTACTGGGGTTAAAAAGTTGGAAGATATATTGGTCTCAAAGTGTTTACATTCTAATGGGAAGTGTTACAAAGTATAAGAGATAAGAATATAAACAACATTTTCAGAGAGGTAAACAGAAGCCTTTTAAAGGGAAGATTTATTATAGCATTTGGAACAAGAAGTAATCCTTAAGTAATCAATAATTTCCAAAAGCAAGAAACAAAGATTAACATTATAAAAAGAGGATTTCCCTGGCTCATCATAACATTTGATATTGTTTTATAGGACTTTCATATTATATATTTATCCTCCATTAATTTCTCTTGCTTTTACCATGAAAAATCTAGAGCTGGAAGACACCCCAGAGATAACTAATTGCAATCTTCTCATTTTAAAGATGGATGAACTGTGGTACAGTGGCTCGAGCACTGGCCCAGGAGTCAGGAGTACCTGAGTTCAAATGCGGTCTCAGATACACTTAATTGCCTTGCTGTGTTATCTTGGGCAAATCGCTTAACCCCATTGCCTTGCAAAAATACCCAAAAAACAAAAACAAAAAAATAAAGATGGAGGAACTGAAGCCCAAAGAGGATAAATAATAATTTCAAATGTCAATTAATAAGTAAATGAGACATAATTTGAATTGGGTCAATGACATCAAGTCAATGAATTTAAAACTGAATAAACAAATTTTAGTACAGAATGGAATATTGATATTTTGTAAAAAATGATAACTATGAAGAATTCAGAGGCATGCTTCATGAAATGAAGCAAACATTATCAAGAAGACAAAAGATACAAAGGTATTAAAATGGAACAAACAAGAGCAAATTAACCTAATTTGTGCCTAAAGAAGAGATATAAACTATATCTCACTTCCTACTATACAGTGTTACAAATATAGATGACAAGTCTAAATTACATAATCACTTAGTTAATATTTGGATTTGGATTGTTGAATTGATTTCATCTTTCTATTTGTTCATATTTGTTATAAAGGTTGGTTCTCTAGAGGAATATATGAATACTTGTGTGTATATGTATAGGCAGCATTTATATAGCACTTTGAAACTTGTAATGTGATTTATTTATGCTATATCATTTGACAGAAGCATCTAGGTGGCACAGTGGATAGATCACTAGAACTAGAATCATGAGAATTTGTGTCCCTGGAACTATTTCAGTTTCCTCACTTATAGAATAGGCAAAATATCACTTATATTTAGGGTTTATATATATATATATATATATATATATATATATATATATATATATATATGTATGTATATATGTGTGTGTGTGTGTGTGTGTATCCAAGTAGCTATTTGTGTTCCTTATGCAACAATTTTGTCCCTTCAGCCAAGTGTTAACTTTCTTCCTCATTAGAATTGCTTTCCCTTTTTGTATTCAGAATTTCAATCTTAAGCTGTCCTCTGAAGAATCTATATCCATGGTATCATGCCTATCATCGTCTGATAAATGTTACCCAACTTCCTTCAATACATTAAAGAATTATAAGGTAGTTCCATAGGCTAATGCAAATACAGGTCATCATCATTAAATGACAAAAATATACTGTATATAAAGTTGATTAAATGGGGGTATAAATGAGGAGAAATTAAATAACAAGTTGTGTATTTCTGAACTAATTTGTGATTCTTACACATAAATGATATATATAATAATGTGTTACAGGATTATGATAAAACTGGTTTATAAGTTACTGAATTGTGACTGACAAAATAGCAATATGATAAATTGTGAGCTCTGGCAGTACGGGGAGCTTCTGTTTACTGAATCTGCATATTCACCAATATCTAGCACTGGGCACTACACAAAATAGGAGAATAATCAATGTTTTCTAGAACTGTGAATTTATTTTTTTGGTCAACATTTGTACAACATTAAAATACTACTTAAATTCAACATTTTATTTTAAAGATGAATAAATATTTGTCTAAATAGCCAGATAGATTAGCTTCCTAATCAAGTACCTTGAACAGCAACTTTTTTCATAAAATGCATTTATGAATATGATAGTTGAACTAAACTGCAAGAAATTTATGTCTAGATCTGATGGTAGAATCAGATGAAACTTAAACAAAATTCTCTAAATTGTTTTGTAATGGGTCTGTTTTCAAGTGATTTAAAGTGATAAATTGATGGGGAAATTCCTTTCACTTGGCTAAACTGGCACATTCTTCTCCATTACTATTTGTTTCTCCTCTTTCTACTTGGTTTGTATTCAGCTGCATTCAAGCAGTAACACATCACAAAACTGAAACCATCTGGAGAGGATTCACTCAAACTAGATGTTACATTGGGAAAGGCAAAAGCTTGTAAAGACTTCCAATCTACTTTATATATACACTAACACTAAGAAAACTAAAGGGAAGGATAATAGGAGGGTATCAGTAAAAAATAAAAAAAATAGTCATCTCATATCATCTATCTGGTTCATAGTAATAAAAATAAAAACAAAAATAATAATTCTAAGCTTCCTTAGAATTTATGTTTGCATAAAATTTTACAAATGTCATTTTATATGATCCTCACAGCAGTTCTTTGAGTTGGGCACCATAGGCAGAATACACATTTTATGGAAGAGACAATTGAATCTGAGGGAGATTTGATAACTTGCCCAGCTAGGAAACTACTGAGGCAAACTTTTACTTCAGGTTTCTTTATTTTAAGCTAAGTACTCTAACTCATTTACCACCTATCTTATTTTTATTCATTTGTTTTGTGTGAATTAAGCTATAAGATCTTAAGATGAAAGAATCTAGGAATGGGAAAATGTAGGGAACTCATGAATATTGATTTTGGAATAATTTCTGTTGAGAGTGAGATAGGCATCAATTAGGAAGGGATGAAATATTCTTTCTTGATTGAGTGAATTACTGGATGTAGTAATTTACTAAGAATTCATGGAATTTCCATTAGGCAGTTAATCTTATTACAACATTATGTTGTATGATTTCCTACAATGCCATTCAAAGGAGGAGTCCAATGATGGGCATAATCTAGTGCTAGCTTTGGTCACAATAAATAGTGATAGGACAAGGGGATGAGGAATTTGAGATTTATATTAATAAGTGATTAATTCTTTATTTGAGACTGAAATAAGAAAAAAATGGATGATGGCAGAATTGTTTCAAGACTGAGAAAGTACTGACGTATAAAGGTATTGTACATAATAAAGAGGTGAAAGAATTACTTGAAGGAAAAGAAATAAAAGAATTAGATTCTGTGGTCAGATAGAGGAATATTAGATTTATTATCAGTCAATGAATATCTATAAAGTGCCTACTATCATCTATATTCTATCAAAAGCTTATCCTGATCTTTCTCATCTCTAGACTGTTATGATTATTCCTTCCATGGTTTCTTTAATACAGAATAGAAGTCTTGCGTTGGGTAGTAGATACCATTTGATTGTTGTTTTTGTTTAAAAAATAGAGACAAAATAAAAACAATTTTTGTTTCTTTTTCCAAAATAATGGTTAAAGATTTCAACTATTTAGAAAGTAGAAAAATCCAGTACAATACTTTAAAATACCTGTCAGGTAGAATTTTAAATGTTTTTTTTTTTGGAGACAACCACCCCTCCATAATATAATACTATTGATGTCTCTTATTAGATTTTCTATCCCCTTTTTCCCTATTAAAGTCTTTCCACAGACAAGACAGATCAGGAAATTGGAAAGGGGTCCACAAAGAACAAAGGAAAAGATTAAAGGCATGGAAAATAGTTTCAACAGGGGGAGGGGAGATGAAAAATGTTGCAGTTATTGTTCAAAGTTTGAAAACAGGAAGGATTAGGGATAACTCAAATGTCTTCAAGGTTTATTATAAAGAGAACTAACTGCTCTATATCTCATAGAATCATAGGATTTTTTTAAGCAATTGGAAGTAATATTAAATGTGTTCTATTCAAATTCCTTCATTCATTTAGAAGTGAGAATCATTTATACATATATGTGTGTGTGTCTATATTTGATTTTTCTAGATGGAAAAATCTATTTTTCACTCCTAGGCTCATATGCTTTGACTTTCTCCTTCCTACAAAATTAAGTACAAATTCCCTAATATATTCAAAGATCTTCACTTTCTTTCTAGCTTTACGCCACAACTATTTCTTTTTCCTCTAATCTACTTTTGAAGTACAATATTAATATTTGTGTTTCTCCTGTATAAAGGGTGTTCTTGACACTTCTGGGCCACAAGATGTTTCTCAGTTTGGCTAATGCCCCTAAATCTGGGAACATCCTGACAGGGCTAAAACATCTGACCTGAGAGTCACGAGACATACCATAAATTTTATCTGAGACTCATCTAATGTCCTTGTTAACCTAATCCTTTTGCTCTTTCTACAATCTTTCTTGCTCCCTCCCAAAACTGCCCCCCTCCTTCGGCAGGTGCAGCTGGAGCTATGAGATAGTAAACTCCACCCGACCTAATTCTCCCTGGTATGTGAATGTCCTGTACCCGAGGAAACATGCTAGACCCTAATGTCTTTTATTGGCCTCCTATCTATACTTTGCCACATGTCTGTAATAGTCTGACAAGGAAATTTATCTAACTGCTGTTTCTGCTTCTGTACCTTGCTTGCTCATGATACCCCCTGCCTCTCAAAATACTATAAAAATCTTGCTCATTTTATTCTCGGGGTTGTTAGATTTGGGTTTTATCCCTAGCAACCCCAGGGCAAATATACTCAATTCCAAAATTCAATTGGTGTCCATTTCTTGAATCTGATTTGGGGTACATTTTCTATCTAAATTTGATGTGTCCATTATCAAAGTCATGAATTCTACTTCCAGTCTATAGGTGGTCATTTTATCTTTTTATCTGTTGTGTCTGGATATATTAATCTTTGATATATATAATGCACACATACATATATACATTTATATATATATATATATATATATATATATAATTAAATTCTTTATATCTTCAAGGCTTAATTCAAGTGTCAACTTTATGATTCCTTCAATTTGAAGTCATTGCTCCTTGAAACTTTCTCTTAATTTGCCATCTTCTGCAAACTAAATATATACTAATTTGTATAATATTTATTTGTGCAATATTCCTCTTATGCATTTGTTAATTCATTGATGACAAATGTTGACTTTTTTTAATTTTTTCCTCTTTGATACGTGACTTAAATATTGGGAGTCCTTAATTTTTAATTACTTTACTATCTTGAATTATTAAATTTAACTGAACTTATGTGAATGAAATATGATTATCTAAACTTTCAGAGTAATTTGGTTGCAGAGATAGTATTAGAATTAAAGTTGATACATGACTTTTAGTCCATGACAGAAAATAGAATAGGGGAAACCATTCTTTATTTTCAGAGATTTAATTTCCTCCAATAAATTACTTCTTATTCAAATGGACTGTCAAGAATGACTAGGGTCTTTATTTCCAATGATAAATGAATATAATAACTATTTACTTTGAATTTTTCTCATTTCCAGCATTTGTTATAATTTTGATCTTCTCCCAGTCCCAAAATCAATTGCTGTGAAGATTTAGAATTTTCTTATTCTTGATTGCCATTTCCATTTCCCCCTCTACAATCTCCACCCAGATACCACACCTCCTTTGAGATTTTCTCTATGGACGATCACACTTTAAAAATTTAAGTTTGAAATATTCCAAACCATAGCTTATTTTTTGTAACAGGAGACATTATAAAAATTTTAATTTGCCCTTGACATATTTTCCTTTTCATTTGCTCATAAGAAAAAACATCTAGCATTAATATAATTGAGAACATTATGAAATTTTTCAATTATCCTCACATTCTAAATCTGTTATTTTTTTACTATAAATTGAAGATACTTATTTTTAACTTTGGTATATTTTTCCAAAATAGAAATATTCCATTATATGTATTATAATTTATTTTTATAATAGAAGCAGAATCAAGCACATAAACTCAAAGATAGTTATTTCCTTTATGATTTTTCACAAAGGATGAGATCTGACTTCATTAATTGAATATTAGGGGGAAAATCATTCATTCAGGAAATTTCAATCACTTGAATTTCTAAGAAGTTAAATTATTATTTCAGATTCAGAATGATTCATTTGTCAGAAGCTTTAAATCACTGCTAACCGAAGTGAAACTCTTAGGTGACAGGGAGTGTTCCCTATCACAGGCAAACAAGTCTTCATTTGCCTGATTATAGCTATAAAACCTGTTAATTAATAGCATATAATACTGGCTAGTATTGAAGAGGATGAGATGGGATATAGACATAGAATTAAATAAAGAGTAGTTGACTACAAAATTTACCTAAAATCATAATCTTACCTCCTATTACTTTTGCAGGTATCAGTTGGCCTCTGAAAGTAGTATGTGCATAATTGTAGTTGAAATTCTGTCATTGGAGTTTTTGTACTCCTAATTCCATGTCAATCAGCTTGCCTATGCCTGCTCAGGAAGGCTTTCAGAATTTCCAAGACACTCATTTAATTAGACTTCAGGTATTTTGGAGTTTACATGCAAATTCTTCAATAGTTGATTTACAGATCATGTAACCCCAGCTTCAATTTCAAGCTACATACTGCTTAGTTCCACTCCCAGGTCAAACCTTTAGGAAAAACAATAAATTATTTTATTTCTTTCCTTAATTATTAATATACTCTTACCAATTCCTTCCCTACCTATTACAGTATATTTTGATGTCCTAATTTGCATTGTTCAGATCCCATTATTGTGACCCACTGATTGCTCATTTATTCAAAATCTTCTCAAACCTTCCACTATGCTCCCTGGAATGCTTGCACATCCTTTCATTTTAAAGCTATTCTTTTGCCATTAATTCCATCTTCTTAAACTCATTGAAACCGGGCTCTCTTTTGATGACACACCATCACTTATTGGCCTTTCCAGAATTTATTGCAATTTCATTCATCTCCCAAATCCCCATATCAATAGTTGGCATTAAGAAGATAGAATTTTCTTATTCTCTGATTGCCATTTCCAATTCCTGTTCTACAATCTCCACTCGGTAACCACACCTCCTTTGAGATCTTCTTTTCTATCAATATTTATTGCCTACGCAATATTCTAGGAGCCATTGTCCAATGAACACTAATATAATCTCCTTCATTCCTGAGTGAGTAGAGTGTTTGTTTGTCTTCTGTTTTTGTTTCCTCCCTAACTCATGAGCACATTGTTAAATAGTCATACAACCAAGTTCCTCAACTTAGTTTTTGAGACCTACCCTTTCACCTTACTTCAGCTACACTCAATTGTTATCTTATTCTTGACTTTGGCAATTTTATCCCTCCAATATCTTACTAAAAATAAATAAGTGACTCCTTATCACCTACAAGATCAAATGGAAAATTATCTGGTGTTAAAATTCCTTTTTAAACTTACCTCCTCTTACCTTTCTAATTATCTTAAATCTTTTTTTTGTTTGATTTTTTCAAGGCAATAGGGTCAAGTGGCTTGCCCAAGGTCACACAGCTAGGTAATTATTAAGTATCTAAGGCCGAATTTGAACTCAGGTAATCCTGACTCCAGGGCTGGTGTTCTATCCACTGTGCCACCTACTAGCCACCCCATAATTGTCTTAAATATTGTATTAAATTCCAATTGTCTTAAATCACACTTCCCTCCATATACTCTGTAATCCAGTGACACTGGCCTCCTTCCTGTTTCTCTCACAAAATACTCCTGGTCCCAAATCTGAACTTTGTCTCTAGTTGCCCACCCCCACCCCCATGCATGGAGTGCTCTCTCTCTCTCTTTCTCTCTCTCTCTCTCTCTCTCTTTCTTAAATTCATTAGTGAAACAATAAGAGTATTAGTATCATATAGTAGGAGTAAAGCAAGATTGAGGCATAGTAAGACATCATGATATTATGAAAATTTTGGTATGGAGGTATGAACAGAGAAGAGAACAGTGAGTTAACTCACCCGTTAACCTTGATAGTAAAGGAAGGAGAGTCTGATCAGTTCATATTTCTCTACACTTTTGTGTATAAAATGCTTGATAAGGTTATCCAGAGTAAGTATCTCTGTTTCCTTTCTTTTTTGTTCTATTTAAAACCCTCTGCATTCTGGATCCTGACTTTGAAATTCAACTAAAACTGCTTTTGTGACCTCTGCAGACTTTTACTCAGCTTAGAACTCTCTTCTCTTTGATTCTTTCTGATCTCTAGGTTTTTGTGACATTCTTTTCTCCACTTTCTCTTCCTACTCTCCGACTGTTTCTTCTCTCTTTCCTTTACTAAATCTTCATTCAAGTTATGACCACAAAAAGGTTCTTTCTTGGGTCATCTTATATTCTCCCTACACTGTTTCAATTGGATATATCATTAACTTGCTAACATTTCCTTGCAGATAATTTTTCTATTATTTGTCTAGCCTTACCCTCTCTAATGACCTCCACTCATGACTCTCCAACTGTCTAATAAACATCTTGAAATGAAGAGAAAAATTCCTTTAAGTTTTATGAAAATGAGGACTAGAAAGTTTAGTAATATTATCAAAGTCATAAGCAAGGACCCCAGTTAGTTAATGCCAAAATAAGGAATATTTCTTCATTCCTTCCTTATCTCATGGCTCTGCAATAAAGGCAATGATTCAAAAGGCAAAATGATTGACATTTTTTCTTAAAATCACATTTGGTTCCTAAAGTTCTGCTTATCAGATTAATTTTGTTGGGATGGAGAGGTTGTAGAGCTGGATGAAGGCAAGATTAGTAGTACAATCTTTATTTTGAAGCAATTTTCTATCTCAAAGTAAAATTTAATTTAAGCTCCTGAGCTCATCTGTGTTAATGAGTATTTATTCTACTTTTCTTACTGAAAAAGACAAGCTTTTCAGCCTGATTAAAGTTGATGCACAAACTCATTTACATAATTACAATATGTATCTTTATCTAAATATATCCAAAATAAAGTTGCTTAAGGGAATGATTGCCTGAGGAGGCTAGAAGAGAACATAGAGCTGACGAAGGGATCAGAAGAAAGTTGCTTAAAAGAGGCCTAGCATTTTTTTTATCTCCAGCTTTCCACCAGAGAATAGCTACCATCTTTGGGACTATAAATGAATTAACTTTTAAAGTAATGTATTCCTCTACATTAATAGGTCATATCAAACTTTGTGTGAATGATATGAACATTGTATTTTTTCTCTTTTATAATATTTCATGCCTCTGTATTAATAGTCAGAGAGAGGGGGCAGCTAAGTAGCACAGTGGATAGAGTACCAGCCCTGGAGTAAGGAGGACCTGAGTTCAAATGTGACCTCAGACACTTAATAATTGCCTAGCTGTGTGACTTTGGGCAAGTCACTTAACTCCATTGCATTAAATAAATTTTAAAAAAAATTGTCAGGGAGAGAGAGAGAGAGAGACAGAGAGACAGAGAGACAGAGAGACAGAGAAAGAAAGACAGGGAGAATCAGAGTTAGAGAATGCATCATAGACAATTTGGCTAGGTGTTTTGGTAAGTTAAATGCTGAGGATAGAAACAGAAACAAGACAGTGAACCAAAACACTCTTCAAAATAATCTCTCCCATCTGGGAGCTAGGCATATAAATCAGGGATGAGGGACCCTTTTTCTGCCAAAGGTCATTTGGATATTTATAGCATCATTCCCAATCACACAAATTATCAACTTAAAAAATTAGTCTGAGATATTAGGTCAAATTTTAATTAATTTACCCCCCCCCAAAATGCTCCTCAATTTATTGAATTTGAGTCCCATCTGTGGTTGCCTTGGCAGTGCCAGGTCAAATAATTTTACTGGAAATATTGCATCTTTGAGCTGGACATTTCAGCCCCTGATGTAAAGGTTCTAGGAAAAGAGGAGTTCGCCAAATGTACCAAATTAGGAGAAGAAAATAAAAATAAAGAAAGTCCATTGGTGATGGTAAAATAGGGTGCTGATCCTTCCTGACATAGTGAAACTAGCTAAGGGAGCTCCACTCAGTAGAGGAGAATCTTAGGATAAATTGTTCTCTAAATGTTAATGAAGCAGATGAGGAGAAAAAGTCAGAAGAGTCAAGATAAGAATAAAAAGAAGTTTCAGTCAGATAGATAAATATAGATATATAAATATAGATAAATAAATAAATATAGATAAATAGATATGGATAAATAAAAAAGACACAAACACACATATATACACATACACATACACATACAGGATATATATATATATATATATATATATATATAAACAAAAACATATCTATTTACAAATATAAACACAAATACATACATGCCATGTGTATGCATAAGTACATATATACTCATAGATAGAGAGATAGTGAAAGGGAGGTTCTGTCATGTCTCCATAATTTGTAGCAATTACCCCTTCAATCCCAGATAAGTTAGACAATGTCCATGCGATTCAGGCGATATAATATAATAAAAATTTAATGTAATATAATGAAGTACAATGAAATACAATACAACACAATATATCATATCATAATATAATATAATACAAGACAACACACATAATACTTTAACATACTATAGTATAAATATGTGTATGTCTGTATTTTTATGTATTTTTCCTCTTTCTATTCTTTTACATATTTTCTTTGGCTTGAAAATGTCTTAGGTCTTTACCTGGTTCTTAAGGACATTAACTAGTCGTGTCTGTGGTTGAAGTGGTAACTCATAAATTATGAAGAGGCAATGGAAGAACCCACAAATCCATCAAATTTAATTAACTTTCAAGTCAAGTTGTGTGAAGCAGTTAGGTAAAAGAAACCCTTTATATTTCAACATCTCTAATTCTAGTAATAAGGCCACTCTTGTCATCATTTAAAAATGACCATCTAAAATCCTTTATTTACCAAATGCTATTGATTTTCAATATGAGCTAAAGTTTTGTGCCAAAACAAATGTATCCTCAAACCTTCTTGTGATTCTACTCAAATTAAAATGATGAATATTAAATAATAAATATAACCTATTATCAAGACCAGATTTGAACATAATTTGTCTTGGTAGGATGAGCCAGAAGTTGCAGTCCATGATCACAGATTTTGAGAATCACGATCAAATCCCATAACAACACTTCATTAGAAAAATTTAATGATAAATTATTTAAATATGCTTTTGTAATCATATTTCCTTATGCATTTTCAGTAGATTATCTTTGTCCCTTCTTCAGTTGAAAGCTCCTAGGGATCAAGAACATTGTATACATAAACATGACATTCTGCTTATATTGTCAGTCACTATAATGCTTCATATGGTAATGATATTATCAAAAACTTAGCTATTATATTTTATAAAAATCGATCAATATTGTGTCTCTGGGTTCCTAGAAGTCAGACAATAAAATATTTGACCAGGTATCTTTCAACATTTAACATGACATTCTGAAACAAAAGTGATGTCCTACAAAAATGACTTTAGAATTTTCTATTTTCCTTTGACCCAGGAGTATGCTGCAGTCAGCTTAAAAGAGATTTCCAAGTGCTAACTATTAAATATTCATTAACTCTAACCATTTACATCTCAGAAATTAGCAAATACTATAAATCAGAATATGATTCATTGTTTTATTGAATGTCTAAACTTAAGAAAATGATGAAATGTTCATATTAAATTTTTAGTTTTCCATGTTTATTTTAGAGTTTTTGATAGCTCATTATTAAATATTTAAAAGCATATCCCTGTCCCTTCTTTCTCCATTGATGTTATTTGAAAGAATCGTGTCCATCTGAAGTCATGAAAGAGTATAAGTGAGACCAGTAACTGCAGGCAACTGAAGCAAAAAAGAAAAGTAAAAAAAAACAAAAAGAAAGGAAGCTATGACATTCATAGAGTGGAAAAGTTTTCAGTATATCTTGCCCACATCTTATAATATATTGGCTAATAATAACTAATAGCTAACATTTATATATCTTTAAGTTTTCTAAGCACTTTACATATAATATCTCATTTACATAATCACAAACATCCTAAGAAGTTGCTATTTTATTATCCCCATGTTATAGATGAGGAAAAGTAAGTCAGGCAGAGGGTGTAACTTGCCCAAAATGTTAGAAGAAGGAATTTGAACTCAGGTTTTCCCAATTCCACGTTCAGGACTCTATCTACTGTGCTACCTAGCTACCCAATGAATGAAGAGCTGGAAATGATTTTCACTTTGCCTGAAAAAAATTAGTGACCTACAGAGTTTACATAATAAATTTGACATTCCTCTTTCTGATTCCATCCATCCTACTGTATTACCTCATCTAGTTCTGATTTTCTACTTTGATATTCTTCATGCATATTATTCTTCCTCCATGATTTGCATAAGCAGTCCCCCCCTCTTAAAAATATATTCTTCCTTCACCTGCATGGTTTAGAATCTCTAGGAGTAAGAGTTAAAAATGGAGTCTTTCCTAATAACCCCAACTCTTATATTCTGTTCCCACTGCCCCTCAAATTAATCTTATATTGATTTCATTTGTACTATATGTGTATTTGTTGACTGTCCCCTGATACACTTCAAACTCCTCAAAGGCAAACATAATTTCAATTTTGTCTTTCTACTTGTCACATAGCACAATATTTGGCACCTAATAGACTTTTAATAATTCCTTCCAAATTGATTCATTCCATATAAAGACATTACTGGAGAGTATCAGAACTCCTAATTCTGCCACTCATCATGGTAATATGATAAATGCTTGTTGAAATATATAATATATAATAGGAGGAAAAGGCAACCTTCATAGATGAAGTAGCATGTCCAAATCACAAAAGAACATGATAAATTCAATGTCTTCTTTTTTTGTTCTCTCTTCCACTATAGTTGTACTAAGGATGTTCACAGTGAGTCTATGAATGATGAGGATATTCCTTAAAGATGTAATAATGTAGAAAAGGCAGTTATTATATCTACTATGGTGTGGTCCATAGCACATTAAACAAAAATAATCATACATAATTTTCCAGGTCCATTTTAATCTATATGTACAGAAATATGAGAATGAGGATAGAATGAAATATAATTCCTAAGTTAAAGAGGCAGTTAAACCAAAACATCTTACCAATCATTTGATAAATATGGATGACAAAAAGTTAAGTGATTCAATAGGAAAAAGAGATAATAACTTAATCTCATAAAATTCTTCTCCAATGATATCTGAATGTCAGTTTTGAAAAATGATAATTGGACCACTTACATGAAATATTTTCTAAGATTTATCATTCTCTGATCCTGAGATTTAGAATTATATCTTTCATATTCTGTGATAGACTATAAATTGTTTAGATGTAGGAAATATGTTATTGATTTTTTCAGTTGATATTGTGTTTCAACATTCATTCTCATATATATATATATACATATGCATATTTTAAGTTACATAATTTTCTTCCACCCTCCCTTTCCAACCCCCTTGCCTCAGCAGCAGTCAGGTGAATATTATACTTTGTATTATTAAATGTGGCAACTCTTTGACTCAAAACAGTTCTATGGTATGTTGTTATAGTTGTTCACTAAATATTTCATAAAAAATAAAATATCAAAAATCCTGTGAGTTTTCATAATTTGCATATATTTATTAAATGTCTATTATGTCAAGGGTTCAAATTGCTGAGAAAAATAAATGATTATTTCCACCTAAAAATTCTTATAATCTTAAAAAGTGTGGGAATGCATGAGACACAAATTATTATATCATTAGACATACATGTATAAATGAGAGGTTCAGTGAAATTTCAAAGAGAAACTTTAGGATAAGGTCACTTTTCTGAGGAAAAATGATTAGATATGGAACAGTAGAGGTGTTCAAGAAGAGTTCAAGAAGACATTGTAGAATTTTTTTTGAAGAGGTAGCATCAAAAAAGATAATGAAAAATCAAATAACCAGTTTAAAAGAAAAAAAGAGAGAATTCCTTTTCCCTAAAAGATACAGGAATCCATGGTTGAGTAAATTTTAAACTATATACATAGTCGATATTTATGACCCTTTGGATTAAAAACTTCATTCTTCTAATCATAAATCCTTCAAGAGGGCAGAGAAAGGTATAATTGTCTTTTTATCAGGAAGAGGCATTCCAAAGTTCACAATCATGCTCTTTTCAAAGAAAAACCAAGTTTGGTATAGTGGTCAAAAGATAATTTCAAAGAAATTAAGGTTTACCTAATATTATATTTCATGAAGCTATCAGTTCTGGTTTTTTTCCAGTTTGGAAACCTCTATTCCAGTGGGCTAGACTGAATGGTTAAGATAGGATTCTTTATAGTTGTCTACATTCTCTAAGGATGTACTCACCAGTTTTTTTTTCCTGCAAAACTTAATTCATTCAGAAACTGGTCATTTATTTATGTAATCATAGGTTATAAACAAACATTTGTATGGCAGGAGCTCTATTTCCTCCATGTGCTATTAAAAATCCTATGATTGAGAAAGTTAGCAATAGAAAGATAGCCCACATTTATAGCCCTTTGATATTTGCAAAGCACTTAGCAAATGTTGTATTTTTTTTAAATTTGATCCTAGTAAGAATACACCGAGGTAGCTATTTGTTTATCCCTCTTTTCTAGAAAAATTAAATTGTTGTATGACAAAGCTGTATGACATTCATATGATCACACAGGTGGTGAGTAGCCCAGGTTGCATTTGAAATCATATCTTCCTGACTTCAAGGAAAGCTTTTGATTGCTTCCATCATGCTAAGCATCCAGCTGCTAGGACTGAAGTCATGTCCAATGCCATTGCTGTGAGAAGGACTTTTGTTTTATTGATTTCATCTTCTTCAGGAAGCAGCAAACCTGTCAAGATGGCAAACCATATTAGCCTGCCCTTTTCTGAGTTGTCTGTCTGTAAATGAAAACAGAGTAGGGGCCACATTTTCTGAACTGGACTTCTCTGTAAAAAATAGCATTCAAAAGCAACAACATCAGCAACTATCTCCAAATTAATTTGTTAGTGAGATTATTATAAACTACAAATATGAGATCAGTTTGGCATGAGAAAGTTAAATTCTACTCTTTATTGAAAGAGCTTAATTAAGTTTAGCTCCTTCTGTATGCAGATTTTTTAAAGGACATAATGAGATGCTTCAAGTCAATAAAAACCTAAGAAGTAAAAGAACATTTTTTCATTTATCCCTATCATAAAATGGATGCAGTAAACCATCAGGAACATCTGAAGATATTTTACAAGCTGCACCATCTGTCTTGCTGGCAGATGATCCAGGCTGGTAGGCTGGGGGTTGGGAGTCTGTAGATCTAACAGTTACTTAACTTATTGGCAAGAACTGCAATAGCTTGAGCACAGTTAGGAGGAGTAGGGGGATGGTTGGGTATATAAATGAAACAGTGTTTATTTTGCTTTCTTCCCCTTTGATTTTAATAAAATAATACATTTTATATACTTATTCTATGATCCTATGTGTATTTACTTGCATTTCAATGAAGAAATGATTATAGGAGTCCTTTGGTTAAGATGTGGGGAAGAGGAAAGAGAACACTGAAGCTTCTCTCTGTCTGGTTTTACTGCCTAAATCATATTAGCAATTTCCCTATGAGCAGCATGTTTCATAGACCTGCTATTGACTGTGGAGTTTCTCTACTATATTGAAGTACAGAGTTAAAGTACTATGGCCTCACTTAGGATCAGATTTGGTGCATATAAAAAAAATCTCTGGTAGAAAGGGATGGTCAGTCTGATCTATGTTAGTAACAGAAGTAAGGTTACAGAGAAGTCAATAGAATAATAAGAAGAAAACAATGTAGAAGTCAGTTGAGATGGAATAAATAGAGCAGCCAAAATGGACAGTCAGAAAATGTAAACTAGAAGGCAGCCATCAGGAAAACGGAACAGAAAGGAAGAGAAATTCAGGAAGACAAAAAGGAGAAGGGTCAGATTTGAAAAAGCACTTCTATTTGTACCTTTCTTTTGAACTAAGGGATGGAGTCTATCATTGCTTTAAATGGGGCACATGAGTTGTTTTGGTAAACTAGGATTAAAAAGTGTTACTCTAACAACTTTCACTTACCACTTTAGAGCAATCTCTATCACTAAGTCTGTGCCTCCCTATGTCTCTATGTACATTTATAACATGTATATGCTTTACATATAATGTATGTTATATGCAGTATAAGCAAACACATATGTTTGTATACATGTATTCATGCATCATATTTAAGATACTTCTGGGAATGAAATATTTTATTTTTCCCAAGTTTCATGTAAAATGATATTGTGATATTTTTAAAGATTTTTTGAGTTCCAAATTATTTACATCCCTCCTTATTCTTCTTATCTCGGTGAGGGGGCAAACAAATTGGAATAAATCATACAGTTTCCATGATTGATTTATTGTAAAACGAAATTAACTCAAAAAGCAAGAATAATAAAAAACTAAAGAAATATTATGCTTCATACTGATTTCAGACTCCATCATTTTTTTGTCCTCAAAAGTTCTTTAGAATTATCTTGAGTCTTGTATTGCTGAAAACAGATATGTTATTCACAGATGTTTATCATTCAATGTAGCTGTTACTGCAGAAAATGTTCTCCTGGTTCTTTCTATGTCTCTTTGTATCAGTTCATTGCAGTCTTTCCAAGTTTATTGGATAGCATCCTAGTCATTATATCCCATGAATTCTATCACAATCATGTACAACTTTGTCCAGCCATTCCACAGTTGATGATATACCCTCAAATTCCCCTTCTTAGTCGCCATTAAAAGAGTTGGTACAAATATTTTTAACATAGAGGGCTTTTTCATTTTTAGCTTTTTATCTCCTTGGCTTACAAGTCTACACTATTTTAATGCACTTTGGTTATAATTTTTAATTGTTCTACAGAATGGAATCAGTATACAATTTTCCCAGCAGTGCATTAATGCATAAAATTTCCTGCATTCTATCCAAAATTTGTCATTTTTATTTTATGTAATATTAGTCAAATAATAATATATATATATATATATACATATATATAAAACAATAGCTCACTGTTACTTTAATTTTCCTTTTCTAATTATTATTTAGAGATTTTTAAAAATAGCTTATAGATATTCTGGATTAATTTGTCTGAAAACAACCTGTTCATATTCTTTGACCATTTATCAATGGTCAAATCAATGGATGAACTGCATTTATTTATATAAATTTGATATAGTTCTCTATATATTTGAGGAATAAAGTGTTCTCAGAGAAACGTTCTGTAATTTTTGCACATTCATGATTACTATCTATTGCCAGTCATTCTATTTATCCCTGTTTATTCTATTCTCTATCCTTTATTTGTCCCATTCTCAAGTGTTTTGCTTCTTTCACCTCCCCCAAATTACCCTTCCTTCTATCAGTCTTACCTTCTCTTATTGCCTACCCCTCTTACTTTCCTGCATGGTAAAATAGATTTCTTATACCCACTTGTTTGTGAATGTTATTTCCTCTTTGAGTCAATTCCAGAGAATAAGATAAACATAACATCACTCCCATTTTTCCTTTCACTATAAAAGTTCTTTCTTTTAGGTCAGATAATTTATATTATTTTGCCTCTCCCTTTACCCTTTTTCCACTGCATTCATCTATCTCACCCTTTTATTTTATTTTTAACAAATTATTCCATAATGGTCAATTTATATTCATAGTCTCTGTCTACATATGCTCCTAATTGCCTAATTATAATAAAATTTTGAATATCATTTTCCCATATAGGAAAATAAATACTTTAGCCTTTTTTGGATCCCTTATGATGTATCATTTCTGTTTATCATAATATTTCTTTTGAACATTGTATTTGAAAATCAAATGTTCTATTAGTTCTC
Organism: Macrotis lagotis; assembly: GCF_037893015.1. Taxonomy (NCBI): domain Eukaryota; kingdom Metazoa; phylum Chordata; class Mammalia; order Peramelemorphia; family Peramelidae; genus Macrotis; species Macrotis lagotis. Next base: position 76,670,060 of record NC_133658.1, on the reverse strand, counting down.
TCCTTTTCATTTGGAATTCTTGAAAATTTTCTATTTCATTGAATATCCTTTTGCCTCCTGAATGACTGAACTCAGTTTTTCCAGTTAGATGATTTTTGGTTTAATCTTCCTTCTTTTAGCCTCTGGAATGTCATATTTCAAGCATTCTGATCCTATAATGAAGAATCTGCTAAATCTTGTATTATATTGTCCCAAATGTGGCTTATGGTACTTTCTCCTTGATCTGAGAGTTCTGGAATGTGGCAATATTATTCCTGGGATTTTTCTTTTTTGTAACTCCTTCAGTAGGTGATTTAACCCTCTGTTTCTAAGAGTTTCTCTTAATAATTCTTGGAATATGATGTCCAAGCTCTTTTATTTTAATTCTGACTTTCACATAATCCAATAATTCTTAAATTGTCTCTCCTTTACCAGTTTTTATCAGTTGGGTTTTTTGTTTCTTTGACTATTACCAGGAAAAAATCTCATGTACATCAGAATTTACTAGGCTTGCTATCAATTGCAGTCTAGTTTCACATTCACAAGTCACTCATCTCATTGAAGCATTTCATGATTTCTCATATTAATGAAAAAGATGGTGTTATGAGTAAAAATTATTATGTATCATACTTTTGGTTTAACTATTAAATTAAGGTGTTTTGACCTCATGGACAATCTATTCCATAAGCTAGACTTCAAGGTGATGAAATGTATAGAATTAAAGGAACTCCTAAAGAAGACCTGTGAAAACAGATCTAATTTTTATTTATTTTTTATATATTTATAATTTGTTTAAATTATTAAAATTTATTTTATAGCATGTAATAATTGTAGGGCACAAAGGGAAACTCATTCTAAAAGGATCTTGATAAATTTATGAGTGAAGAATCCTGATCAACAATCAACAGAAAGATTATATAAATGCTCCTTGTAGCTTTCTGAAGTAAGACAATACAATTTTATGACACATATACCTATGATATTCTGTATACATACCATATTTGAGTAAATATAAGCTCACAGGTGTGTACATGCATACATATATTTGGAAAGTAGAAACTACAATTATTTCATGACACCTTGATAGAATCGTGACAATAATATGGAAATGCTCGAATGACCATTGGTCTAATAGAGAAAACAGGCCTCCTTGTCCTGCTAATCAATTTCTCTGTTTTTAGTTTTATTTCTTTCATTTGACAAAGTGCATCATATCACTTTTCCTTTAAAACTAGGTTGTGTTCTCAGCCAAAAGAATCATATAATCTATATCATCTCCTGTTCTTTATATCATCTCCATTTCTTTCTCTATCTCTCCTTTCCTCTATGTTTATATCTGTATCTATACCCACATATATAGGATGAAGTATTTCATATATATATTTATATATATATATATATATATATATATATACATAATGTCATATGAATTTCAACTACATAAAAATATACAATTCTAATTATATATGTATATATGTAGGTTTATATCTATTTTATATAATTATATGTACCTATACAAAACTCTTCCCTATGTAGTATATAGGTGTATATTCATGCATTATGTTTTTGACCTCCAGTGGAAAAATTTGCTGCAGCATTTAATGGCAGAAAATTTGGTTTCACATCATCCTTCTTTCTCTATGACCTTGAGAAAGTAGCTTTATGAACCCGAATTTCATTGTTGATAAAATGAGTATTTTTGGACTAAGCGATTAGCATTTTCCTTTCACTTTCTACAGCATGATGCTCTGATCCTATATTTGCCCAGATTCTAACTAATGGGAAAAGAATGTTAAAATACTTAGAATAATACTCCCAGTTTGTTGCATAGATGCTTTGCAAAGAATAAAAACAAAAAATTAATCTTACAGGATTAAAAATATATCAGTTGTGATCTGTTCCACTGGATGGAGTAACAAAATGAATCAAAGCTAAGTCTAAAAGCAAATCACAATCAAGCAAAACAACGAGCATGTACTATCTTAAAATTATGTTTTAAAAAGTAATCCTCCCACCATTAGAGGTCCAACCTCTTCACAAGGGGCAAAAATGGCATCTAAGTAATTTAGCATCATTGACTCTCCCCACGTCAAATCACACGTGAAAAATCAAGTCAATTTTACCTGGACAAATTTTATGATACTGCTTTATAAGACCTGACAGAACATTTCATCTCAATCTTATTATTTGCCACTCCTTTAAGTAGATGCCTTCTAATATGACCAGGCATCATTGACCAGATTATCTGGAAATCAAGTGCATGAGAAAATTTCTCTGAAAGAAGGTAGTTCTTTTACTTCCCCATCTGATTTCATTTGAGCCAGGTTATTCTCTAGGAAACTTGTCTCAGGGACAAATACACATCATTGCTGAATAAATGTTATCTGGTCAAAGTAATTTGACAGGGGGTGAGTGTGAATGATTCAGCACAATCTGAACAGCTGAAGTGTTAAATCCTGACATGATATCAAGCCACTAGAGAATATTATCTTGTCAGCTGCACTATCTTTAAATCAGAAGAATCATCTTACAGGCAGGCGTCATACATCCCTGCTTCTTTAGATACAAAGGTTGGAGAATGTTTTTCTGAGTCCTTCAAATTCTTGTCAGAGAAAAAAATGCTGTTTAGAAAGTGTCCAAATACAGAGAGAGAGAGAGAAGAGAGAGAGAGAGAGAGAGAGAGAGAGAGAGAGAGAGAGAGAGAGAGAGAGATCATGGGTTATGGGTTATGGGTTATGGGTTATGGCACTTAAAGCTATATCAATAAAATTCAGAAAAAATCATTTTTGTAAAAATAAATTCAAATAAAAGTTGAACTGAGATTATTTTTACCAGACAAACATGTTAGGCAAAATAGTCATATTTGAAAATGATTGTTGGGGGTAAGTGGAATTCTGAAAAGAAATTCTAGGGAACTTAAAGTCCCATAGGTAGCTTATGTGAATTGTAAAGTACAGAACTACTGTCGGTAATTTCATTTGTCAGAACACAGAGGAGATGACAAATGGAACTAAAATTTTAAAGCTACTTTTAACTAATATGGAAAAAATATGCTTTTATAGCCCAATGTTTGGTGACACAATGGAACAGGGTGTAGTGGAAAGAACATTAAATTTGTAGTCTTCTGAGACTTAGTTCTTACTCTTTCTTCTAACTTGCTGGTTTTGAGATCATGTTAACTAAAATACTTCAAATTCATTATATGTAAAATTCTGTCAATAATAAGTATAATAGTTCACAAGGCTATTGTGAGGAAAGTGCTTTGTAAACTTTAAAGCATTATTTGACTAAGTATGAAACTTTAAATTGATTCAGTCATCATAGAAATCAAAATGCGCATGCCCATTGTCCCAGCAATACCAAGACTATGGTATGCCCACATAAAAATAAAACAAAGAACAAAACTTTAAAAGTTTTTATATGTGTGTATATATCTATCATCTATTTATCTATCTTCATTCTTTGTGGTAGCAAAAACTGGAAATTCCTGAATAGATGTATGTCTCACAGGTCATGTGTGGCCTTCAATGCCTATTCATGCAGCATTATTACATTTTATTATTATGCTTTTTGTAAATATCATTTACATTATAACTACAATTATAAATATTAAATTCTATATGTGACCCTTGACAAGTTTTTGTTGGATGATGTGACCCAGATGAACTAAAATTAAGGAAAATTTGTTATATATGAAAGTAATGGGATAGGATTTGACTGCAAATCATGGTGCAAAACCCTATGTATAGAACCATAAGGATACTTGTTTGACCTAAGATAGAATGAACTTAATATATATAGGACTAAAATTAATATAATAACATTATAAATCCAAATAATTGTTAAAGACTTAGGAACTTTGATCAATTAAGGGATCAATCATGATTCAAATGAGCAATGATACACTGAGTTAACACATTTCCTGAAAAAAAAAAAAAAGAAAATCGAGGTACAAACTGAAAGATAGTTTTGGGAAAGATCATGAACAGAAATTTGTTTTTCCTTGAATTGTATATTTTAATTATTATTTTCTTTCTTTCCTACCTTTCTTCTTTCTTTATTTTTTAAAAGGAGGGAAACATTAGGAGGATTAGAAAATAGCTTTCTTCTTCATTAATATTAAAATTCAAACACATTCCATAAATGTTATATTGAAACTATAAATATATATATATATATATATGTTTGAAATATATATATATATATATATATATATATATATATATATATATATTATTGTTTGAAAAATGTTTCCATTGCTTTATGGAGATCTCAGAATCTATGTGCCATTTTCAGATATTCATACCTTAAGCAGCTAGTGTTCTAGTCCAATCCACTAAGAAGAAATAAAACCAAAACCAACACCCTCTTGCTGTTTGAATATATTTTGAAAAAAAACTTGCATTAGATATATGTAAATTTCATTTTTCTTTGATAGACTATCAAACTTCATATATATATAATATATAATATATATATATATATCTCCTTGTTTTTATTGTTTTTACTCTAGTTACTATTTTATTTTTTCCCAATTACACACAGAAGCAATATTTAACATTTGCTTTTAAAACTTTGTATTCCAAATGGAGACAATATGGTAGAGTACAAACAAGGGTTCCCTTGAGCTCTCCTCCAAATGACTCCAAACACCTTTAAATAATGATTCTAACCACATTCTAGAATGGCCGAACCTACAAAAAGATTGAGTGAAACAATTTTGCAGGCCAAGCAACTTGTAAGATCCATGGAAAGCATCCATTACACCAGAGTTAGAAAGAGCCATTAGTGAGAGCTAGAAAACTGGTTCCAAGCATCCGGGAACAGACACTTGGGTCCATGGAATCACCTAGGTGTGTGGCAGCATTGGTGGTTTCCAGGTCTCTCAGCCTAGGGATTACCAAGGAAAATTGAGAAAGTAAACTGGAAACCACTCCAGCACCATGGAGAATCCAGTCTAGCACAGGTCTCCCTGAGATCAGGAGCAAACTTGAAGAGTCACCCAGCAGGAAACAGCTATTCTCAAAGTACTCAGCTCATGGACAGTTGCAGGTAGAGAAGATTTCAGAGATCCCTTTACTATCCCTGAGACAGGATCTGTTGCTTCAACCATACTCCTATCCAGGTCACAGTCCAGGGCCCCAGTATCAGAAAAATGAATAGAAGAGCATACTTTGTTGCTTGAAACTGAGCAAACAGGATTGTTTGTGGCTATAGAGCAGAGCACTGGCCTGGAGACCAGTCATAACTTCTCATAAGAACTTGGAGGAAATGAAAACTTGCAGGTTTATCTGAAAACAGCTCAACAATTTGCAAAAGTCCTCAGAAATTTGGTACCATAAGTCCTCCACCTGGAAGCAGAGTCCCACCTTGAGAAATAGTTAAAATCAAGTCATAGGTTGGGGAAATGAGCAAACAAGAGAAAGAAAAAAATCCAACATTAGACAATTACTTCAGTGCTCTGTATGATCAAAATCAGGGGTGCAATTCAGTTGGTTCACACTGTTTCAGCAAAACCAATACCTAATTTTATGTTGAATTTGATCAACCATTGTTAAAATGGCACTTGGAATTTGTATTTTTTCTAAAGTGAGTGCCTGGGCAACTAGACAATGTGGAAATCACAAATTTATATCCCTTGCTCTTTTCTTAACATTCATCTGATTAACAATGTTTTCTAAAAGTTCATAGAATTGTTCATTCCATTCATTGGTGGAAAAAAAAATGTGATACATCTAAACTTGAAATATTTATTTATTCATTACTTGAAACTCATTATACCTTTGATGAAAATTTTAATCCCCTTGTTTTTATTATGTCAGTAAATTTATAATGTAAAGAGAAAATGACAAACAACCAAGGAGTGTCAAGCTGTAATTTGTTTTTCCTTTGTGATATACCCAAAATTACCCCACGATATGAGTGCACTGGTGCTGATTGTATGGTGAAACCAATAGGAAGTTGGAACATAATAAACCAATAGAAATAGAGAATTCAAAGGTTATCTTACCATTAATTTTAAGAGCCATGGAATTAGAAGAAAAAAATTAGAATAGGTAGAATGAGTTTTGTTTCTGCATATATCCTAACATTGGCAACTGTGGAAATGTGGCTGCTCCCAATCTATAATGATAGGCTTGCTTACTGTGAGTAATATGACATAATTTATTTTATGCAACTTTTATTGTTCTTATTTGAGTGTGAAATGCATGAAATAATAAGCTACTTTTTGGTATATATTTTAGAGCAGAGAATCAGTTCTTGGTTCATTTGAATCCCGTCATTGATCTAATTATACACTCAGAAGAAGAAAACAAAGTAAAAGTTTCTTCATCCTAAACCTCCAAGAAAAAAATATGAACTGATCCCAGCCAGTAGTGGAGCTCAAAAAAAAAAAAGATTTTGAAACTCAAATAAGGGAAGTAGAGGAAAAATTGGAAATAGAAATGAGAGTGATGTGGGAATAACATGGTAACACTGACTTAGCACCTTGGGGAAAGAGATACAAAATATTGAAGAAAATACCATCTTAAACAGTTTCACAGGGTTTAGACATAAAGAACAACACTATAGAAAAGTTAATAGACCAATAAATATTCTAACTATCGGATCTATGGAAAGGGGGTATATTTATGACCAAACAAGAATTAGAGCACATTGTAAAATGCAAAATGAATGATTTTGATTATATGAAATTAAAAAGATATTGCACTAATACAATCAATGCTGCCAAAATTAGAAGAAAATCAGAAAGCTGGAAAACAATCTTCACAACTAGGAGTTCTGATAAAGGTCTCATTTCTAAAATATATAGAAAATTGCATAGAATTTATAAGGTCACAAATCATTCTGCAATTGATAAATGGTCAAAGGATATGAAAAGACAGTTTTCTAATGGAGAAATTAAAGCAATATATAATCATATTAAAAAGTGTTTCAAATCATTTTAATTAGATAAATGAAAATTAAAACAACAATGAGGCATCATCTCACACCTATAAGATTGGCCAAGATGAGAAAAAGGAAAAATGATCAATGTTGGAGAGGTTATGGGAGGATTGGGACATTGATGCATTACTGATGGAGTTGTGAATGGATTCAACCTTTCTGGATAGCAATAGGAACTATGCCCAAAGAGCAATAAAATTGTTCTTACCCTTTGAAACAGCACTTCCAATTCTAGGTCTATATCCAGAAGAAATTGTAACAAAAGGGAAAAGTCTCATATGTTCCAAAATATTCATAACAGCTGTTTTTGTATTGGCAAGGAATTGGGGAAATCTAAACAAGTTATGGTACATGAACACTATGGAATACCATAAATGGTCAGACTCCAGAGAAACATAGAATGACTATGGTATCTGATACTGAGTGAAGGGAGTAGAATCAAGAGAACAATGTACACATCAACAGCAATATTGTGAGATGAGGAACTTTGACGGAAGCAAACCCACTCAGCAGTTCAGAGATCTAGGGCAACTGTTTTAGACCAGATATTGACTAGCTTATCCCCATCCAGAAGAAGAAACAAAACATAACCAAACACACACACACACACGCGCGTGCGCGCGCATGCAGAAAGAAAGCCCTATCCTTCAGAAGCTGATGAACACTTTATAAAAATTATCTCTTGTATCTTTTCCCCTCATTCCGAATTCCTCATACATACCATACTTCATACCAAAATAATTATTATTAATCTGCAAAAATATTTATCAAAATATGTATGTACAATGCTAACCTGACTGTTAGCTGCTCAGATGAGGGCAGTATGAAGGGAGGGTGGAAGGAAATTTTGTAACTTAAAAGTATTCATGCACAGTGGAAAATAAATAAACAAAAAAATAAATAAAAAGAAATAGTTTGGGTCAAATAAAAAAACTGAAAGGTCAATAAGAAGAATGTCTTAAAATATCAGAATTGGCCAAATGAAAAAGGAGATACAAAAGTTCTCTGAATAAAACAATTCCTTACAATGTAGAATAGAGCTAAGGGAAGCTGATGACTTTGTGAGAAATCAAGAAACAATAAACCATCTCATTGGAAAATCAATTCACCTGGAAAACAAATTCTGGAGAGACAATTTTAAAATTATTGGATTATCTGAAAGAATAAAAGCCTAGATGTCATTTTTCAAGAAATTTTCCATTAAAATTGCCCTTATATCCTAGATGCAGAAAGTCAAAATAGACATTGAAAGAATCCTTAAATCACCTACTGAACACTGCCAGAAATATTATAGTCAAATTTCAAAATCCCCAAGTCAAAGAGAAAGTTTTACAAGTAGCCAGAAAGAAATAATATAAATATCATGGAGCTATAGTCAAGATAACAAAAGATTTATTAGTTTCTACATTAATCATCATAGGGCTTGAAATATGATATGCTAGAAGGCAAAAGACCTTGGATTACAACCAAGAATCAACTACCCACTGAAAGTGAACATAGTCTTTCAGGGGAAAAGATGTACATTCAGTGAAATAGGGACGTTTTCAAGTCTTCCTGATAAAACAAGCAGAGATTAATAGAAAATTTAATCTTCTAATTCAGGAATAAATTGAAACATAAAAAGTGTTTGGCAAATGAATGTCAATTCAGAAGGGACTTAATGATGTTAAGCTGTTTATGGTCCTAAATGGGAAGATGATACTGATAACTTATATGAACTCGTTCATTTATTAGGGCAGTGAGAAGGAGTATATTGTAAACATGGATTAGGTGAGAGTTGAATTTGAAGGAATAATATATTCAGAATAAGTTAATAGGTAAGAAAGGAATGTATAGAGAGAAAAGTAAAGATACAATGGTGAAAGTTTTTTTTTACATAAAAAGAGATAAGAAAAAACATTTTTAATGGAGTGGAAGAGAGAGAAGGTAAGGGGTAGTGAGTGAGCTTTACTCTTATTGAATCTGGGTCAGAGAGAGGGTAACATATAAACTCATTTGGCTATAGAATTCTCTCTCTTACCCTAGAGAAATAGGAGAGGAAAGGGGGTAAACAGGGGAAGGGGGATAGGGGTATAGATGATAAAAGGGAGAGAAAATCATGGGAGGGGGTAGTCAGAGGCAATACATTTTTTGAGGAGTGACAGAGTGAAAAGAGAAATAGAATAGAATTAATGGGGGAAGGGAGATAGGTTGGATGAAAATACAGGTAGCTATAGAACTCTGGAGAAATATATTTAAACAACTTTTTGTGAGAAAGACTTTATTTCTCAAACACAAAGAACTGAGCCAAGTTTATAAAAAATGAGAACCAGGGGGGTGGAGCCAAGATGGTGACAAGAAGGGTTCCAGTCTTAGGCGCTCTCTGATAAAACTTGAAACTAAGTACTCTAACTAAACTTTAGAGGGACAGAACCCACAAAGGGACCCAGTGAGGCAGCTCTCCTCCTCAAGGTAACCTGGAAAAGAGCAGAAAGGCTCTGCTCACCGGGGTAGGAGGGGCGGCTCACCTGGGGGTGGCCCGCCATAGCAAAAGAACTTCAGCCTCCCGGAGGCAGCCCCAGGGCTCTGGGAGCCTCAGCTCACAGCAGCGGGGGAGTCTCCTGAGCTGTATCCCGGGGAGCACCTGGCACAAAGTGGGGGAACAACATGGGAACTCTGCCAGAGCGAGCACGTGGAGCCCAGCCCTTAGGGCACACAGCGAGCAGGTTGGTCTTTCTGCAGCCCAGATCTGGAAACAGAAGCAGGCAGAGCTGGTAAGCAGGAGCCTCCAGGGCATGAGCCCATTGAGCTAAGGAAGGGAAGTGAAGAGGGACTGCAGAGCTCTGTCCTGTGCCTCTGGAGCAGGATTCTGGGCTCTGACCACATTCAGATCCTGATCCCAGTCTAGCCCCCCCCCCCCCCACAGAACAGCAGGGCACCCCCCACCTCAGTCCCATGGCAGAGGGGGGCACTTATGGTCATTCACAGACCAGGAGGGAGGACAGAGCCTCACACACTGAGACCCTTGTGGGAGTGTCCCAAAAGCTCAGGAAGCACCCCAAAACCAGGCTCAGGTGGGAAAAATGAGCAAGCAGAGAAACAAGAGGAAGACCATTTAGAAATATTTTGCATATGAGCCCAAGAAGGATCAAAATACTAAGTCTGAAGATGAGGATGCACAAGCTTCTGCATCTAAAGACTCCAAGAAAAACAGAAATTGGGTTCAGGCTATGACAGAGCTCAAAAATGACTTTGAAAATCAAATGAGGGAGTTGGAAGAAAAACCGGGAAAAGAAAGGAGAGAGATGCAGGAAAAACATGAAAATGAAGTCAGCAGCTTAGTCAAGGAAATCAAAAAAATGCTGAAGAAAATAGCATGCTAAAACCCAGCTTAGGTCAAATGGATAAAACAGTTCAAAAAGTTGAGGAGAAGAATGCCTTAAAAAGCAAAATTGGCCACATGGAAAAAGAGATAAGAAAACTCTCTGAGGAAAACAAATCCTTCAGACAAAGAATAGAATTCAGGGAGATTGATGAATTTACCAGAAATCAGGAATCAATACTTCAAAACCAAAAAAAAAATGAAAAATTAGAAGAAAATGTGAAATATCTCATTGAAAAAACAACTGATATCGAAAACAGACTTAGGAAAAATAATTTGAAAATTATTGGAATACCTGAAAGTCATGATCAGGAAAAGAGTCTTGACATCATTTTCAAAGAATTACAACAGGAAAATTGCCCTGATATTCTAGAAGCAGAGGAGAAAATAGAAATGGAGAGAATCCACTGATCCCCCCGAGAAAGAGATCCCAAATAAAACAACCCCTAGAAATATTATAGCCAAGTTCCAGAACTCCCAAGTCAAAGAGAAAATATTACATGCAGCCAGAAGGACACAGTTCAAATATCATAGAGATGCAGTCAGGATCACACAGGACTTAGCAGCAACTACATTGAAAGCTCATAGGGCTTGGAATATAATATACAGGAAGGCAAAAGAGCTTAGAATGCAGCCAAGAATGAACTACCCAGCAAGGCTGAATGTCCTCTTCCAGGGAAAAAGATGGACTTTCAATGAATCAGGGGAATTTCAAATGTTCCTTTGGGGATGGCCAGAGCTGAACAGAAGGTTTGATCTTCAGATACAGGACTCAGGTGAAGCATGGAGATTGGAGGAGAGGGGGGAAATATGAGGGATTTAGTGATGATGAACTGCATGTATTCTTGCATAGAAAAATGACACTGATAATACTCATATGAACCTTCTCAGTTAATAGAGCAGGTAGAGGGAGCTTTTATAGTTGAAGCACAGGAGAAAGCTGAATTCAAAGATAAAATATGGTGTATAAATGGAGTCAACAGAAAAAAAGGGAAATGTAATGGGAGAAAGAAAAAGGAGAGGGGGAATAGGCCAAGATATTTTATATAATAAGAGTTTTTTTTTAATTACAATGAGCTATTGCAATGATATGGAAGGGGGGGCAAGGGGGAATGAGGGAACCTTTGCTCTCATCAGAGGTGGCTAGGAGAGGAAACAGTATATATACCCAATGGGGTTTAGGCATCTGGAGTAAGAAGGAGGGGGGAGCAGGGGGAAGGGGTAGAGATGTGAATAAAAGAGGAGAGGATGGACCATGGGGTGAGAGTGGTCAGATATAACACATTTTCTTTTTTACTTCTTGCAAGGGGCTGGGATTGGAAGGCTTGTCCAGGACCATAGAGCCAGGTGGATTCTTGGCCTAAGGGGTGGTATGGGGGCTCAGGGCTTCTTGACCCCAGGACCAGGGATCTGTCTGCTGCACTACTCAGCGACCCTACAGCAGAGTCAGAGTGAAAGGAGAGAGAAAATATAGTATATGGTAGTGGAGAAATAAGAAAGGAGGGAGTTGTGATCAGCAATGGCAATATTGGAAAAATATGGAAGTAACTTTTGCGATGGACTTACCACAAAGAATGCGATCTACCCATGACAGAGTTGTTGGTGTTGGAACAAAGACTGAATCACATTTTATTATTATTATTATTTGGGGGAGGGTGCAGGGCAAATGGGGCTGGGTGGCCTGCCTGGGGCCACATAGCAGGGTTATCTTTGGGTGTCTGAGGCCAGATTTGAACCCGGGTGCTCCTGGCTCAAGGGCCAATGCTCTGCCACCTAGCCACCCCTACTATTATTACTATTTTATTTTATTTTGGGTCTTTTTTTTCTTCTTTTTGGTTTTTGCAGGGCAGTGGGGATCAGGTGGCTTGCATGTTACATGGCTGGGTGGTTGTTGGGTCTACAGGGCTGGATGTGGGCTCTGATGATCATGGCTCCAGGGCTGGTGCTTTGACCATTGTGCCACCTGGCCATACTTACAATTATTACTATTATTTTTTAATTTTAATTTTTTTCTCTCCCCTTTACTTTATCGCCCAAGCAAGTCTATATTCATGGAGGGGAGGGGTATTTTGTTTACTCTTAAACATGAATATTTTATTAATGTAAAAAAAACATTTGTACAAAATGAGAATTAAAAAAATAAAATAAAAAATATTTGAAAGAGAAAAAAATAGAGACTTGAGGCCCAAAAGGCAACAACAATGTACATACCCTTTGATCCAGCAATACCACTACTGGGTCTATAGCATCCCTGATTGTGGTGGCAAAGAATTGGAAATCAAGTGAATGTCCTTCAATTGGGGAATGGCTTAGCAAACTATGGTATATGTATGTCATTGAAGACTACTGTTCTATTAGAAGCCAGGAGGGATGGGAATTCAGGGAAGCCTGGAAGGATTTGCATGAAATGATGCTGAGTGAGATGAGCAGAACCAGAAAAACATTGTACACCCTAACAGCAACATGGGGTGATGTTCAACCTTGATGGACTTGGTCATTCCATCAGTAAGCAATCAGAGACAATTTTGGGCTGTCTGCAATGGAGAATACCATCTGTATCCAGAGAAACAACTGTGGAGTTTGACCAAAGAACAAGGACTATTACCTTTTATTTAGGGGAAAAAAACGATATCTTATTATGTAATTTTGCTATCTCATATATTTTATTTTTCTTCCTTAAGGATATGTTTTCTCTCTCATCACATTCAACTTAGATCAGTGTATACCATGGAAACAATGTAAAGACTAACAGAATGTCTTCTGTGGGGGGGAGGGAAGCAAGATTGGGGGGGAATTGTAAAATTTAAAATAAATAAAATCTTAAAAAAATGAGAACCATTCCCTAACTGATAAAAGATCATGTGATATGAACAGTTTTCAGATGAGGTTATAATAGAAATCTATTTTTAAGTTTCCTAGATCGCTGTTGATAAGAGAAATTCAGATTGGAACAATTCTGAAGTATACCTATTGAATTGGCTAATAGGGGGAAAAAAGGAGTAAAAGACAAATGTTGGAAGTGATAAGGGATATTGATATTGTTGGAGGAGTTGTGAAATGATTCAAAAATTCTGCAGAACAATTTGAAGGGGAGGGGGGAAGGGGGAGAGGAGAGGGGGAGAGGGGGAGAGGGAGGTCTATCAAATCATGCCAACCTTGGGCCAGTCATAGCATTGCTAGTTATATATTCCAGAAGACATGAAACATGAATGGGGCACTGAAAATTTGAGGGATGCCCATCGGCTGGAGAATGACTGACCAAATTGTGGTATGTGATTCAGATGAAATACTGTTCTGCTGTGGGAAATAATGAACAGGATGACTGGAGTAAAAAACTTGCAAGAGCAGATGCAGTTGAAAATGTACCTTATACAAAGCAATAGAACTATTGCACTGTGATCAAATACGAATGACCTATCTTTTCTCAGCAGTTCTGTGACCCAAGAGAACTCTGAAGGACTTATGAAAAGAAATGTTATCAGGGTGGCTAGGTGCGCAATGGATAGAGCACCGGCCCTGGAGTCAGGAGTACCTGAGTTCAAATCCGGCCTCAGACTCTTATTACCTAGCTGTGTGGCCTTGGACAAGCCACTTAACCCCATTTGCCTTGCAAAAAAAAACTCCCCCAAAAACCTTTATTAAAAAAAAGAAATGTTATCTGTCTCAAAGAAAGAGCTGGTATCTGAATGCTTTTTTTCCACTTTATTTTTCTTGAAGTTTCTCTTTGTGTTCTCTGTATTTGTATGTGTGTGTCTGCGTGTGTGTTTGGATTGGGGGGGGGTTATGTTTACTTTTACATCAAGACTATTGTAGTAAAGTTTTTCATCACTACAGATTTTCTAATTTTACCAAGTAACTTGCTTTCTCAATGAGGAGGAATTGGGTGGGAGAAAGGGAAAAAAATTTGGAACCAAGATTTTGGAAGTAAATGTTGAAACTTGTTTTTGCCTATAATTGGCAAAGAAAATAAAAAAAATAAAAGCGGGGCAGCTAGGTGGTATAGTGGATAAAGCACCAGCCCTGGAGTCAGGAGTACTTGGGTTCAAATCCAGTCTCAGACTCCTAATAATTACCTAGCTGTGTGGCCTTGAGCAAGCCACTTAAACCCATTTGCCTTGCAAAAACCTAAAAAAAATAAAAAAAATAAAACAAAACAAAATACTTTGTGTTCTAAATTCTCTTTCTTCCTCCCTCCTCAACTTTTTCATTGAAAAACAAGCAATTTGATATGTTATACACATGCATTCATATAAAACATTACCATATTTCCAAAGAAAACATAGACCAAAATAAAAAAAAAAACCTCAAGGAAAAAAGGAAGGCAACAAAGTATGTTTCAATTTGTATTCAAGAATCTTCAGCTATTTCTCTGGAAATGGATAACATATTTTAATATCACTTTGTACCAAGCACCTGTCACTTTTCATACCCTTCTGTAAGTCATTTCAGGTTTTTCTTAGAACATTCTACTCATCGTGTCTTTTGCACAATAGCATGCCATCTTAATCACCTACTACAATTTACACAGCCACTCACCAATTAATGGGAATCCCCACAATTTCTAATTCTTTACCATCAGAAAAGAGATGTTATAAATGATTTGTACATGAGTTCTTTTCCTTTTTTGTCAGAGACCTAGTAATGATATTGGTAAGTCAAAGATCATACATTGTTTTATATCCCTTTGGTCATAGTTTGAAATTAATCTATAGAATTATTGAATCAAATCACAACTCTACTGTCTCATTTTATGTCAAATCCACTCTAAAATTTGGAACTTTCCTTTTCAGTCATATGAGTCAAACTAATGACTATGAGATTGAACTTCAGAATTGTTTTAATTTGCATTTTTCCAACCAAAAGTAAATTATTATTTTAATTAAATTAGAAAAGTAAAGACTCACCATAAACTTGTTTGTGTTCTATAATTTATACAAGTGTGTTTTAAATTTTTTAAAGAAAATAATATATAAACATTATTCTATAATTTGAGACTGAGAAAGGGAAGATGACTGGGGCATTTCCTACCATTTATCTAACATTTCTTTTCACTGTCTAGAGAACCATAGGTTTGTAACATGTTTCCTCCTCAGGTTCCCTCTTACTTGCATTCCCTAGATATTTAATCAATTTAGAAAGTTTTTAAATTTTTACTCCCCCTTGTCTCTTACATAAATCCATTTTTATCTCTTTCTTAGGGACTGTTGGAGGCAGATGACTTTCCCTAAACTAGTGAATTCCATGCCTAGATTTTTAAACCACATTTTTCTGATACCAAGAGCAAAACTCTTATTCACTGAAGCACATTAACTCTATTTCAATATCCATTCTAAAATATAATATTAAAAACTATAAACAGAATTTCAAATTGTGGTTTAACCAGAACTGAGAATGGTGGAATTATCTTCTTTCCCTTTCTAGGCACTATATGTTTCTTAATGCACTAAAAATATAAGATACAACTTTGGGCTACCTTGTCTAACTGTAGACCCACTTAGCCTGCAGCTAACTAAAACCCCAAATCTTTTATTCTTTTATGTGAGACACTGTTAAGATCCATGCTTTCAATGCTTTTGATTTTAAGTCTTAAGGAATCAGGAATTTGAAGCCCCATTTGTTTTTGCAGATAAGACACTAGTTCTATTTTTTTGATATCCTTCAGAGGCTGGATGGGATTTTGAGAAGTACAATATTTCAATCAATAAAGAGAGATAGATTTAGTTATTCTGTGATAAAGCTTATTTTCTTTTCCAAATGTATTATAATTTTGAAATCTACTATTTGAATCCTTAAAGTTGGTTTTGCCTTTCTTATTTTAACAGATAGATGGTGATCTTATCCTCAGTTTGGATATATTATATTGAGCTAGGTATGGTATATTTGGACTCAAATAGATAATCCTGACTTCTTGATTCTCGGTCTCAAAGTGCACAGAAAATCAATAGTACAACTGAGCCAAATTCAATAATGAGCTCATTATTGATTGCTTCCTCATAAGAGACAGACTTTCATAATGGAAAGAGTACCGGATTGAGAATCAGAACCTGGTTTCTAGTTTTGGTCTGGTCAATTAATTTACTCATAGGTATACCTCCATCTTTTTAAAAAACAAAAAGATTAGATAGAATCTAAGAACACTTTCAATTCTAAAGTTAAAAGATAAGAACATGTAACATTTACATTGTGTTTACTATGTACTAGACATTGCACAAAATTAATTTATTTTGCTATCATAACTACTCTGTGAAGTTTGTACTATAATAATGCTCAATGTACAGATGGGGAAACTTTGAGAAACTGAAGTTATATGACTTGTCCAGATTCACATAGCTAATAGTTTTCTGAGTCTGGCTTCAAACTTATGTCTTCAATGCTGCTACAGATTCTTTATTCACTTTTCCACTTAGATACCCCAACGGTAAATCTATACAAAACACAAGTGCTTTGATATGATCAGATAGAAAAGATTCATACTTTTATCTACATAAGTCAAATAAATTTTACCTAAAGCACCGTTATTATTTACTAATTTATCATTATTAGACTGATACTCTTAAAAAAACCCTAATTTTTCAATTCCTAGATTTGTTTTCCTCAAATAAAAAGATAGCTTTCAAGGCTAATGAATTGCCTCTATTTTTTTACCTATATACTTAGTCATTCACAAATTATACTTTTATTTGTAAAGAAGTATGGAATATATATATATAAATTATAAAATTACACAAAATAAAATAAAAATATGATAGAATGAGAAACAATTACCTGCGAGGGGAGAAAACTTGGAAGCAAATTTCTCAGATAAATGTGTCATTTTCAAAATATATAAAGAAAGAACTCACATTTTAAATAATTATAGTCATTCTCCAATGTATAACTAGTTTGAGGAATAGATAATTCACAAGGGAAGAAAGACAGACTATCTATATCTATAGGAAAACAAAATCCATCAAACTAAAATTAAAGAAATTATATTTCTCTGCTTCATACCTATAAGAGTGGCAAAATGACAAAAGAGGCACATGAATGCATGAACCTATGAATGGATATAGCAATTCCGAGGAGCAATTTAAAACTATACACAGCTACTAAATAATGAATTTGATCCAACTGTACTGCCCATAAACACTTTTTATGTTCTCTCACACACAAAAACATATACACACACTCATAAAAAAATCAAATAATGGAGTGGCTAAATAAGTTATGGTACATGACTGTAATGGAATACTTCTGTTCAATAAGAAATGAAGAAAGAAATTATTTTGAAAAGACATAAAAAGTCTAGCAGGAACTGATGCTGAGTGAAGAAAGTACAACCAGAAGAACAGTTTATAGTATAACAAATGAAAGTCTTTATAAACTGATGAAGAGAAAAATCACACAATCAGATGAAATTTTGCAAGAATAACCTAAAAATAACTTTTGAAGTTGAAATAACTATAATCAATATAATAACTATAACAGAAACCAGAAGTTCAAAGATGAAACATAACTAACCATCTCCTGAAAATATGTGTGTAATCATACAGATATATACATATATATATATATATATATATATATATATATATATATATATATAAACACATAAATTAAACCCCAAATCTTTTATTCTTTTATATGGGCCACATAATGTTTTCTATAATCATATATATATATATATATATATATATATATATATATATATATATATATATATATAGCCAATGAGGTGTTTAACTTAACTAAGCATAATTGCAACAAAGATTTTTTTTTACTTTTCTCTGTATGTGTCTCTCTCTGTCTGTTTCTCTCTATATATCTCTATTTCTGTTTCTTTATCTATGCCCTTATCATTGACAGTGCCTGTGACTGTGACTGTGTCTGTGTCTATGTTTGTGGCTTTCTCTCTGTCTCTGTCTGACTCTGTCTCTGTTTCTCTTTGTGTCTCTGAATATGTCTCTCTGTCTGTCTTGTCTGTCTATTTCCTTCTTTCTCTGTGTATATATTTCTCTATTTGTCTCTGACTTTGTCTTAGTATCTCTAAATCTCTTTTTGTTTTTGTCTCTATGAATCTATACCTCCATCTCTGTTTTTCTCTCTGTCTCATTTGTTTGTCCCTCTCATGCCGTGTCTCTCTCATGCCATGTCTCTGTCTCTCTGTCTCTCTGTCTCTCTCTGTCTCTCTCTGTCTCTCTGTCTCTCTGTCTCTCTCTCTCTGTCTCTCTCTCTCTCTCTCCCATCTTTTTTTTCAAATGTCATGGGCACCCATCTTTCTTTTCAAATGTCATGGGCATGAGAGAGAAAAAAAGAGGAAATTACTCATAATTCAAAATTTTAAAATATAAAAATACAACATTCAACTGGTGTGAAATGTATGCTCTTTCAAATGCAGCCACTAAATTCTCAGTTTTATTTAATAGCAACATTACATTACAAAAGTCCTTTAAGACAATAGGGATAATTTTTAAATGTTAAAATAATAAATAGTCATAAATTGTGCATTGTGTACTAAGTGTTCAGTGAGTGTACATATGTAAAACTTCTTAACTTAATTCACAGACTATTCTCTTTCCTGCTAAATCTCAATTATAATAGAGAAACATTATTCTTAGTTTGGAATGATATATTTTAGAAAAATTAAACTGAAGCACATTAAAAGCCAAGTAACCATGAAGGGAATGAACTATAAATTTTGCTATGGCACAGCTCAATTATAAAAATAGGAATGATTAGACTTCCTAAAGTGTTGTAATATTAGTTATTTGAAGAGTACCAATGTGGAAGAGAAAACATATTTGTTTTATTTCTTTCTAGTAAGTAGAACTGAGAATGATGCATGAAAGTACTGAGAAGAAAACATCTAGTCAAAAAATAATCAACAAAAGAATTATTTAAGATTAAATATGTTTAAAGAAAGACTAGGGGCATCTAGTTAGGTCACCTGGATTCAGGAGTACCCGAGTTAATAATTGCCTAGCTGTGTGACCTAGCACAAATCACTTAACCACATTCCCTTAAATAAATAAAAATGAAAAATGGAAAGTACTAGAATGCCTTCAAACTATGTGTATGTGTGTGTATTTGTGTGTGTTTGTGTGTGCTTATGAATATGTGTGTTTGTGTGTACATATTTGTTTGCAAAAATAGCCCCATTATACTTATGACTAGATATACATATATATATATATATATATATATATATACATATATATATATATATATACACATACATATATATTTGTGTGTGTCTCTAATTAAATACTGGTATGTAATAAATGTATGTTATATATTAACATATATATATATATATATATGTATATAGGACCAGATATATGTATGCATATACATACATATATTTATATTCATCTATGGGGAGAAAGATACAAACATTTACATATATTTTTCCAAACTCAAAGGCACATATACACAATCATTTTTGCCTATTCTGGTCTCTAATCCAATTTTAGCCTTTCCTTAAATTAAATTTTATTTTCTGAGAAGGCTAAAATAGTCTTTGGCAAAAAAAAGAGAAAAAAAAATTAAGAATCCCTCAAGGAGAAGAGAATTTTGTCTGTTCATATATTGGTATTAATAAATGATTGGTTTCAGAGGTTCTTTACAATAATCAGAGTTCATCAAATGTATGTGTTGTGGATTTCAAAAAAATTAATAATTAATTGAACATTAATCAAATAAAGTTTTTAATAGAATAAATTATTCTATGATTATACCAAAAACATCTATAGTGGACATTACAGAATTGACAGATCTGGATATTTAGATTTTACAAATGTCAAGTTCTTGAATCTCCACTTAGAAAATTATTTGTGAAACTTAATGAATTTGAAATCATGGGTCCTCATCTAAAAATCTAGCTTGGTCACTCTTTTGGTAAAAATTGTTCATTGTGTTTTTATTGACTCTGAAGGAATTTACTCACATCAAAAGGAAAGGTTTTAGACTAGGTTATTTCCATATACCAATCAAGTTTTAAGTTTATGCATCTCTGACCTATCACATATATGAAAACACATGCACTTCAGCCACAAAGCACCTCAGAGCAAAGAAAGTATGTAGTACAATTAGGTGATCAAGTATTCCAAATATTTCAGTGGCATATTTGAATTCACTTGGGATGTTCTCTACAAAAGTCATTACAAATATCTCTAAAGTAGACATAACATATCCCAATTCCTTAATATGAAAGCATGTTAAACACAAATGTACATGCACAACTTTTAATACATTGTTCACCAATTGAGAAAAGTGGATTGGAAAAGGAAGGTAGCAGAAAAATGTGTAACTTCTAAATATGCAAGTGGATGAATGTTGAAAAATTTTCATAACAAGTAATTGGAAAAATCAGATAAACTAATGTCTCAAAATAGCATTCAGCTATTATTTGAAATCATGTCATCATTTCAAAATGGTTTACCTATATTGGTCACTATAGTATAATCCTAAGAAAACAAAACTGCCATTCAGGAGATCTACTTTCTTCTCCAAGCTTTTCTCTTATTTAAATTAATCAAGTAAATTCTATGTTACCTCTTAAATTTTTTTCTAGATTTAAAGTGTAATAATTATATTTATCTGATGGACATATCAAAGGAAAGCAGAAATAAATACCTGTGGGTCATGAGTTCTGCTATAGTTATGGATGGTAGTAATGAAGATGAAATATTCTGGCAAGCCTCCAAAATCTCAATTTTAATTTTATGGTATGTCAGCAAAAGAGTAACTATACTCCCACTCCTTTGTCTCACAAAATTCCATTTTTTTCTGTTTTTTTGAACTACTGAAATGTAAAGTGTTTATATTATGTTTCTTTAATATTTTGATTCAATCCATCAATTATTTATTATATCTAATATGTTTTCAGTGGTAATAAATAGATGTACTTCCACATATCTTCAATTATTGCAAGTATCTGAAAAAAGAATATTCTTCTGTGTCTGAGCTCTACACTGAATATATATATATATATATATATATATATATATATATATATTATTGTTTGGGTGCTTTAAAGTATAAAACATTTTACATAGATTATTTCATTTTACTCTCAAAACAGTAGCTCTGAAAGTAGACTCAGCATCTTTAAAATAGTAGAGATGAGAGCTGTTGAGAATCTGAAATAGGATAGCAGCTATTTTTCTAAGAGAATGCAATGGATTGAAAAAAGTCAGAATAAAGGTGGAAGCAACAAAATATGAGAAATGATTTATATTGAAGCAAAGGGAAAAAGAAAAGTGGTAAATTTGTGTTACTGGAAAGATGTTTTCATTTCTAAACAAAAATAGATATATTGGTAAGAATAAATGGGGATGTTGCAAAGAAATATGATCTTAAATTTTAAGTGAGAGGTGAGCTTCAGGCAATTGGAATGACATTGTCATATTTTATATCTGGTCAGTATTAGATAAAGGAATAGAATCTATATTTGCCTGATATGCATAAAATACTTTACTAAACATACCATGCTGTCTCTGCTATGTGTTTTTTTCTTAAACAAATTTTCTTTCACTCCGGCAGACTTTAATGTTAACAATATTAGTTTCAGAATTTAATTAATTTTTCCTTATATTTGTTGTTATATTTATTTCATAAATTCTTAGTCATTACTGACAGTATATTTGATTCTAATTCAACTTTCAGTTTATCAGTATATTCTGGAAATATCAAGCTCTTGAACCACCATTTAACCTAATATCAATGGCTTATACATTTAATAGGCTAATAGTCTCTTTAGCTCTTTGCTTGCAGCTTATTTCTCCTTGCTCTTCCATGGCTTTCACTATGAGGCATTCTTGCTAGATATAGAAAACTAATCATAGAGGAGGTAGTCTAATCTGTGATTGTGACACAGTTAATCACTTATGACAATATTCATTTGGGCTTGAAGTGAAACATTTAGAGTTCAGTAATGTTAGAACCTTGATACTACAAAGATGTTAATATCCTGGCATATAGATGAAAGATGAATAGATAGACATTGGCCACAGATGGAGACATTCATTACCCACTCCTTCTGACATCCAGGATTGAGAGTTTCTGAAATGAGATCAAACATTAAGGTTTATGGGCCATTAAATATCTGCCCCTTAAAATCTGAGTTGGAAATGAGGAAAGGATTTGAAGAGCCAAGTAACTAAAAAACTTAAAAGGAAGTATTCACATAGAGAGAAATACAGCACAGAAAAAATACTGTTATTAGAAAAATAATGGAAACAGTATATATGGATAATAAAAGAGAGAACAAATGTTTATAACATTGTAGGGATATTATACACCTTATTTATAGCCACATTTTAAGGAGAAGAAACTGAGGCCCAGTGAAAAACTAAACTAGGATATATTATGTCTAATCTAGGTTTTCTGACTCTTGTTGAAATGATATATGTAATACATATATGTGTACATAATTATGTAGTTGCATATATATGGATATATATATGCATGTATGTGGAATATAAATTACACCTATACATTCATTCATATTGATTTAACACACTCTCCTGAACAAAATTTATATAAAGAAGAATCCATAGATAAATATATACATCAATATGCAGCTAGAAATACAGCTAAGTGGCACAGTGAATAGAGTTCTGACCCTGGAGTCAGGAGGAATTGAATTCAAATCCAACCTCAGATGGTTAGTAGCTGTGTGACCTTGGGCAAGTCACTTAAACTCAGTTGCTTTGCATCTTACATTATCTCCTGCCATATCTGATTCATATCTGGTCAATGAACTCCTCACTGGAGGAGAAAATGAGGCTGGGAACTTTTCCCAGCACCTCTCTCATTCAAATCCAATTCAAATACACATCATGGCCTCACTTCCCTGAAGAAAATAAAACCCTAAAAATTAAAATTAGACAAATGGAAACTCTTGAGTCTATTAAATAACAAAATCCATCAAAGAAAACCAAAAGGCTTAATAATAGAAGGAAATGTAAAATATTTCTTAGGTAAAAACAACAAATTTGGAAAATAGAACTAGGAGCGATCATTTATGAACTATTGGTCTACCTGAAAGACATAATACAAAAAAGAGCCTGGGATATATCATGTAGGAAATTATTATGGAAAACTGTTTTATAATCCTAGAACAAATAGACAAAATAGACCCCGAAATAATTTAGCAATCAACCCCAGAATGAGGTCCCAAACTAAGAATTCCAAGAATTATTGTAGCCAAATTTCAGAATTCTTAGCTAAAGTAGAAAATATACAAGTTAACAATCTTTACAACTAATGATTCTGACAAAGGACTCATTTCTAAAATATACAGAGAACTGAGTCATATTTTTAAAACAAAAAGCCATTCCCCAATTGACAAATGGTCAAAGGATATGCAAAGGCAATTTACAGATGAGGAGATAAAAGCAATCCATAGCCATATGAAAAAATGCTCTAAATCATTAATTATTAGAGAAATGCAAATTAAAGCTTCTCTGACGTACCACCTCACACTGCTCAGATTGGCTAATATGACCAAGAAGGATAATGATCATTGTTGGAAGGGTTGTGGGAAATCTGGGACACTATTACACTGTTGGTGGAACTGTGAACTCATCCAACTCCTCTGGAGGGCTATTTGGAACTATGCCCAAAGGGCAACAAAAATGTGCATACCCTTTGACCCAGCAATACCACTACTGGGTCTATACCCTGAAGAGATGATGAAAAAGGGTAAAAACATTACTTGTACAAAAATATTTATAGCAGCCTTGTTTGTGGTGGCAAAGAATTGGAAATGAAGTAAATGTCCTTCAATTGGGGAACGGCTTAGCAAACTGGAGCTATGGAGTTTGAACAAAGTTCAAGGACTATTCCCTATAATTTAGGAAAAAAACATATCTTATTGTCTGTTCTTGTCACCTCTTAGACTTCTTTTCTCTTCTTTAAGGTTATGATTTCTCTCTCATCACACCCAATTTGGATCAAGGTACAACATGAAAACAAAGTAAAGACTGACAGAGTGCTTTCTGTGGGGAGGGTAAGGAGGAAAATTGTAAAATTCAAATCATAGCTTTAATAAAAATTAATTTAAAAAAGAAAGAAAACATTACAAGTTACTAAAAAAGAGGTAATTTAAACACCAGGGAGCTGCCTTCACTATTACTGAGGACCTATTACCTTCAAATCAAAATATCATAGGGCCTAGAATATGATTCTATTTGTCATACCAAAAATCAATTACCCTAAAAAATTCAGCATATTTTTTCAGGGGAAAAGATGAATTTTTGGGGAAATAGAGGATAAAAGTAGAGATAAAAAGATCAGAACATAACAGAAATCTTGATCTTCAAATATAAAACTAAAGAGATGCATAATACGATAAATGGAAAGGAAAAAAGTTTCTAAAACTAAGGAAAAACTATGAATCAATAAAAGACTACAAGGAATGACAATATTTGTAACTCTTGAGCATTGTATCTCTCCAAGGACAGTTGAAATGAACAAAATTAAAACAGGTTTGGATATAAACTGATGAATACATGATGCCTGTGTTTCTATTGGAATAGTTGGAGGGAGAGCACTCAAAGAGTGTGGGTATAGAGTGATTATAATGTGATGGTGTTATGTTGCTTGAGAATTGCATTTCTATTAGTAGGACAATTGAAAGAAATATATTTTAAAAGAGAATGTGTGTGTATACAAAATAGGGTTAAAACAATTAAAACTTGAAAAAAGGATAATAATGGATGAAGTAGAAGGAAGCCTCAGGGGATAATGAGCGCCACATGAAGAGAAAAAAAGAATCTATTATAGTGAAGAGAAATATAGAAGAGTGTAAACTGGAGTAAATTTTATTCTCAGCAGATTTGGTTCAAAGAGTGTATAATATATACCTTCTCAATTGAAGTTTCAACATCATCCTATTCAACAAATCAGGAGGAGAAAACAGGGGAAGCAATATGAGGCATGTAACAGTCAATAGGAAAACATTGGTAAGGAGGGATAAAAGGAATGGAGAAAGAAAATTAAAAATGGGGGGGGATAGAATTTAGGGAAAGAAAACAGTTGTTGCACAAATAAAACAAATGCAACCAAGATGAGAAGGAATGCAGAATGTTTACAAACATTTTCACATCTAATTTTTTATTAAGACTTAATTCTAAAATACATAGAAAACAAACCAATTTATAAGAATACAAATCATTCTCCAACTGTTTTTATAATAGAAGAAGAGGAAGATGAAGAAGAAGAAGAAGAAGAAGAAGAAGAAGGAGAAGAAAATTGTCCTTGATTCTTGAATATGATGACATCAGGGAGGAAATACCATGACATGCATGTGAATTGGATTTGAGTGAAAGGGTGCTACTTTCTCCTATGAAGTTAACTGGTTCCAATAGCCAAATATGATCAGAATGATTGGAGGAGGTCAAAGGACATGAACATGTAGTTTTCAGATAAAGAAACTAAAACCATTTATATTCTTTTAAAATGCTTTCAATCATTACTGATCAGAGACATGCACATTAAAACAACTCTAAACATACCACCTCACGCCTATCAGTTTCATTAAAATTGGGAAAGAGGAAAATGAAAAATGTTGGATAGGATATGAGAAAATTGGAACACTCCACTGTTGGGAGAGTTGTGAACTGATCCAAATATTCAAGAGAGTAATTTGGAACTATGCCCAAAGGATATTAAAATTGTGCATTCTTTTTGATCCAAAA
Organism: Macrotis lagotis; assembly: GCF_037893015.1. Lineage (NCBI taxonomy): Eukaryota > Metazoa > Chordata > Mammalia > Peramelemorphia > Peramelidae > Macrotis > Macrotis lagotis. Next base: position 76,644,089 of record NC_133658.1, on the reverse strand, counting down.
ACACTATTACTGGGTCTTGATGCCAAAGAGATCATTTAGAAAAGGGAAAAAACCCATGTGTACAAAACATTTAAAGCAACTCTTTTTGTTATGGTAAAAACTTGTAAATTGAGGGAACGCTTATCAATTAGGGAATGGCTGAACAAATGATGAAATCTGTATCCTTTGGAGTAATATTGTTCAGAAAAACTTGAGAAGACTTGCATGAACTGATGCTGAGTAAAGTGTGTAGAACCAGGAGTATATTATAGACATCAAAATTATGAGATGATGAAGTATGATGGATAAAGCTCCTCTCAGGAAGCCAGTGATCAAGGATAATCCTGAGACATTTATTTTAGAAAATGTCATCCACATCCTGAAAAAAAAAATTGTGAAGTCAGAATGCAAAGTAAAATATACAATGTTCACTGTTTAAAAATTTTATATTTTTTTCTCTCTCATAATCTTTTCCCCTTAGCTCTAATTCTTCTTTTACAACAGGCCTAATATGAAAATATATTCAATACTATTGTACATAGAGGAGCTATAGCAGATTGTTCACTGCCATGGAGAGGGATGAGGGAAGAGAGAATGGTAGAAAAATGTGTCAATCAATAATTTACAAAAAGATGAATGTTGCAAACTATCTTTGCATGAAATTAGAAAAAATACAGGAGAGAGAAAAAGGTTCTAATTGCATTTAAGTATAATTGGTTTCTACTTTGATCCTTTAATTTTATTTTGCCAACTGAAAAACAATAGTATAAAAGGCATGATGTGGCCATTAGAATTTGTCAGACTTTTAAAGATGTCTATTTTACAAAAAGATTAAGAACCTATGTTTAAAGGATGTTAAAATGACATAGACTAGAAAAGCCAGTTGAAACCATGTTTCAAATGTCCTTGAATGATGTAATAGTGCAGTTAAAATTTATTCAATAAGCAAAATAAATCCTACAAAAATTCCTGAGCAAAGGAAGTTTATTTAGGAACAGAGTGAAGGATAGAATGGAAAGAGGAGAATGTGGACCAATGTTAGGAGACTGATAATCTTCTAGAGGGGAATTGAATTAGATCTCAAATGCAATAATTGAAGCTTTAGTGTAAAGAAATAAATGGATATGAGAGATATGGTGAAATAAATTGGATACAATCAATCACTGGCCAGTAAAGGAAACGTATGAGAAAAAAGTTCAAAAGACCTTGGAGATTTTTCAGACTTGATGAGTAGGTCATGGTGATACTATCAAGAGGAATGATTAAGGTAGGGAGAAAAATTATGATGAACCCAGTTTTGGACACGATGGGTTTGCATTGCTGATAAAGAACATTCCAAACACAGGACTAAAAATCTAAACTGTATTCAAAGGCTAATTTACAAGGCAAATATTTAATTAGAACCATGTAATTAAATTACCGTAGAGAGAGAAGAGGTACAAAGGTAGAACCTTAAAGCATTAGATTTTACTTAAGAACATAGAAATAGAGGCAGCTAGGTGGCGCAGTGGATAGAGCACCAGCCCTGGAGTCAGGAGTACCTGAGTTAAAATGTGACCTCAGTCACTTAATAATTACTTAGCTGTGTGGCCTTGGGTAAGCCACTTAACCCCATTGCCTTGCAAAAACCTAAAAAAAAAAAAAGGAACATAGAAATGGTAGAACAATTAACAAAGTAAAAAGTCAGAAAAATTAGAAAAAAACATGAGAATGTGTAATGAAATTTCATCTTAACAGTGAACTCTGTCAATAAATTTTACCTTTCTACCTAACAGAAAAGAACTGAAATTTATGACAGATATATTCTAAGCTTTTTCACTGAATAAGGAGTGTCCTGAGGCAAGATTTTTAATCTATATGAACTCCATTTATTTATCTTTAAATTGTCGTTAGTAATACCTATTTATAAATAGTTCTTCATTTGTGAGCAAGAAGTGAAATATGAAAAGCTGGAAATAGTTGGAAAAACAAAATAGATAGCCACACAAGCTAAAACATATTATTTTGTGGAGTCAGTATTACTTAGTGCAGGTATTGTAATGTCATATTATGTTTGCTCCTGAGAATATGACAGTAGTTAAAAATGCAAAATTTCACCTCTCAGTGGTGTTGTGAAGATAAAAATGATTGAATAATAATGAAGTACTTACTACTGGGCCTATACCCTGAAGAGATGATGAAAAAAGGTAAAAACATAATTTGTACAAAAATATTCATAGCAGCCCTGTTTGTTGTAGCAAAGATTTGGAAATCAAGTAAATGTCCATCAATTGGGAAATGGCTTAGCAAACTGAGGTATATGTATGTCATGGAACACTATTGTTCTATTAGAAACCAGGAGAGATGAGAAAATCAGAAGCCTGGAGGGATTTATATGAACTGATTCTGAACGAGATGAACAGAACCAGAAAAACATTGTACACCCTAACAGAACCACGGGGGTGATGATCAAACTTGATGGACATGCTCATTTCATCAGTGCAACAATCAGGGACAATTTGGGTCTGTCTGTGATGGAGAGTACCATCTGTATCCAGATAAAGAACAGTGGAGTTTGAACAAAGACCAAGGACTATTAACTTTAATTTAGAAAAAAAAAAAAACAACCTGTTATCTCATTGTCTGATCTTGCTGTCTCTTTTACTTTATGTTTCTTCCTTTAGAATGTGATTTCTCCTCTCATCACATTCAATTTGGATCAATGTATACCATGGAAACAATGCAAAGACTGGCAAATTGCCTTCTGATGGGGGGGTAGGGAAGTAAGATTAAGGGAAAAATTGTAAAATTCAAAATAAAAAAAATCTTTTAAAAAATGAAGTGTTTAGAACAATGAGTGCCAGATGCCAAACACTATGCAAATACTTACTATTATTATTTCTTTATTTGAAATTTAATACTCCATAATTGATAGCACTGGATTATAGTAGACTATGAATTGGTATTGTATAAGAGTGTGGTTAAAGTATATATTAGAAAATTTCAGCAATTAATGGTACATTTTGCTTTTAAGACAACAATATTAATAAGTTGATTATAATAAATTGAATTTTTATTTGGAAAAAGTGAGGCTATTAGATAAAAATTATGAAGATATATAGACTAATTTACTTTTAGGCAATCACCCTTGGGAAAATTATTTACTATTATTTTGAAGGTTGAGTAGAGGGGAGGTTTCTGTATTGTTTTAAAGATAAAAATATGAATTGGAATATTCTGTATTCTTAGAATTGTGAAAAGTAGATTCTGTATCTGTGAAAAAGTTGAAAGTATGATCCTTTTGATTGTCTCCACATTTTTCTAATCTTCTGAGGAGAAAATTCCCCTGGATGCTCAATATTTAGTCTTGAATTTGATATCAATTTACAAATAACAGGATTGGCTATAATACATGACTATATGAATGAATTATGCATATATATATATATATACACACATATATATTTACATGGTCCTCCTTTGTTATAACAAATTTGAATGACTGGAGTAGGTAAGAAGCAATAGTTGTATAAGCATTGTACTAATTCTATTAATTAATATTGATTAATGTTTGAGAAGTTGAAACATCTCCAAGTTACAATAATGAAATGCAAATATGAGAAATATTATAATCTAAAGTTGTAGTAAACTTGCAATACAGGGATGTTATTCTCTAAATATGGAATCTGAGAAAGTAATAAGACAAAGATTTAATGTAAAAGTTATTAAAATAAATTTCTCAATTATACTAAATAAGTAAATATACAAAACTTGCAAATTATTACAAAATTTTGAAATGGCAATGCATTTAGTCTGTTTTCCTTAAGAACCAAATGCATATGTATATGATTAGATTCCAAATAACTCTAGTATATTAATTCAGACTTTGAGTATACTTTATTAAAAAATTTTCAGAATGTGACTGAGAAATTCACATTGAGAATTATATTGATAACTATAAAGCAAAGAAATTGCTTCCCAATTTTAAAATTCTGTGTAATGAAAATGCAAATTTTATTTAACAAATTCCACCTCAGATGCTTTTTTAAAAATATTTTTACAAGTAAAGATAGAAACATCAAATATTATATAAAATTCAATAAAATTCTCGGAAGTTTCAGGATTGAAAAAGCAAATTTAAGGGATTAAACTAAAATTTTTCAACTATTGCTATTAGCAGAATTATCTGGGACTTTCTATAAGTGATTGGGAAGATGAGAAGCAAAACCCCTTTCATAAATGTCCTGAGAATCAAAACTACTCCAGAATGTACAAGGGATGATATCAAGGTACAAGTGGCTACATTAGGCATCTGAGACTCAAGATTAAAGGATCTAATGGACATTGGTGATGGAATCAATTACTAGAATACAATGAGACTTGATGTTATTTAATCATGATGGTTATTATTGTATTGTATTGAATTTCCGCTTTATTTCTTGGTATTTATATGTACATTTTTTAATTATCTTGAAGACATGCAAATCTCCCTTCTCAGAATTAGTACATTGTGAGGCAAATAGTTTGATATGTAGCCTAATATGTTATTCTGATTATGACTGTATGAAAACTCTTATAAATATGACTTATGGTTAAGTGATTCACAAGAGAGAGAGCTATCAACCCCCATTCCACCTCTATTAAATCAAAATGGGAAAATTGGGTGATTTGAGAGAAATTGAAGAAATTTGGGGATAAGAACACCAATTGGTTAATTGGGCTAATTTGATTGAACTATACTATCTTATGATTCAGTTTTTTTTTTTTTAGATTTTTTGCAAGGCAAACGGGGTTAAATGGCTTGCCCAAGGCCACACAGCTAGGTAATTATTAAGTGTCTGAGACCAGATTTGAACCCAGGTACCCCTGACTCCAGGGCGGATGCTTTATCCACTACACCACCTAGCCGCCCCTTAGGCTTTTTTTTTTTAGGTTTTTGCTAGGCAATGGGGTTAAGTGGCTTGCCCACGGTCACACAGCTAGATAGTTATTAAGTGTCTGAGACCGAATTTGAACCCATGTACTCCTGACTCCAGGGCCGGTGCTTTATTCATTATGCTACCTTATGATTCAGTTTTGAAGGTGACTTAAGTTCCCTTTCTATTCAGTTATGGGTCTCAGATCCATTTTTGTCATGTGATAAAATTCTACTCAATTGTTAGAATAGTGTAAAAATGTTGCCTCATTGTTTCAATCTTGTACTGCCTGACAGGAAATCCGTACTACTCGCTTAAAGAATCTTGACCAAGTAATCATTTTATGCTGACAAGAGGCTAATCAGAATCAAAGACTGATACAAGTTTTCACATAATTGTAGATCTCAAGTTCCCACCAAGAAGGCTGAGAGAAGCCAGACACTATCCTAAATTTCCATAAGAACTAATATGAACCAAGCATCTTAACAGAATTCAGATCAGCAACTTTAAGGAATCGAAGGATCTGTAATGAGATATTTTGAAGAACAAGGGAGCTTGGAATGCAGCCGAGAATCCAATACCCTGAAACACTGAGCCTTCTCTTCCAGGGAAAAAGATGGACATTTAATGAAATGGGAGACTTCCAAGATTTCATGATGAAAAGACCAAAGCTAAATAGAAAATTTCTACATCAAACAGGAGGCTCAAGAGACATATGAAAAGGTTAACAAATCTGCTATACAGTAAGATAAAACTGGCTGTATACCCACTTGGGAGACAGGGTCTCATAACTCTTAATAATTGTAACTCTATTAGAGAAAATATACATAGCCAGAATTTCTGGACACTCCTAACTTTTCTGTGACTCAATGATTTAAAAATAATACCTCCTTAAAAAGGGAGGCAAAAGGAGAAGGGAAGTATGACAGAGATTGAATGGAGTAAATCTCATTACACCAAGAGTTACAAAAGACCTTTTCTAATTAAGAGGAAGAAGAGAGGAGGTGAGAACCATTTGGATCTTCATCTCATCAGAACTGACTTAAAATTAACTTAGGCACACTTAATCAAGTTAAGAAACTTTTAAGTTTCAGGAATTAAAAGGGGAAAAGGGAAGGAGGAAAGAAAGGGGAGGCGGTGTTGGAAAAGAATGCAAACACAGTAAAGGAGGGGGTATTCAGAACCAAAACACTGGAGAAAATGGATACAAACAGAGAGAAGATAGATTGGAGGGGAATAAAGAGTTAGTAATTATAACTTTGAATGTGAATAGAATGAACCCTCCCTTAAAACTTAAGCAAATAGCAGAGTAGATTAAAAACCAGAATTCTACAATATGCTGCTTAAAAGAAACTCATTTGAAGCAGAGAGGTACAAATAGAGAAAAGGTAAAAGGTTGTAGCAAAATATATTTTTCTTCAGCAGAAGTGAAAAAAGCAAATGTAGCAATCCTTATCTCAGACAAAGCAGCTGCAAAAATAGCTTTAAAAGATCTAAGGAAGAAAACTATTTCCTTCTAAAAAGTACCATAGACAATAAAGTGATTTCAATACTAAATATGTATGTTCCCAATGGGGACAATTTAAATGACAAGGAGCCACAGTAAGGATTACTCAGGATCTGGTCTCATCAACATTAAGGGATTGAAGGGCCTGGAATGAGATATTCTGGACAGCAAGGGAACTTGGAATGTAATCAAGAATCCTCTACCCAGCAAAGTTTAGCCTTCTCTTTCAGTGAAAAAGATGGCCATTTAATGAAGTGTGAGACTTCAAACATCTCCTGCTGAAAAGGCCAGAGCTAAATAGAAAATTTGGACATCACAGAGGAGGGTAAAAAGACACATGAAAAGGTAAAAAAAAAAAAAGGGAAAAGAGGGGGAAAAAACTGCTATCCAATAAGATAAAACTGGTTATATCCCCAACTGGGAGAAAGATTCTCACAACTCTTGAAAATTATAATTATAATATTCTCTCTACAAGAAAGAATATACTTAACCAGGAGCGATGGTCACTCATGACTTATCTGTGAGACTACATGAAAATGCCTAAATGACTACCTGGATCAATGGCTCTAATAAATCTTGAGAACTGTATTAGAGTTAGGGAACTATTAGAGAGAATGTATTTGGCAATAAGTGATGGACATTCATGACTTTTCTTTGACTCAGAATGATTTAAAAACAATACCTCCTTGGGCAGGCAGGTGGCATAGTGGATTGAGCACTGACCCTGGAGTCAGGAGTACCTGAGTTAAAATCCAGACTCAGACACTAAAAAATTACCTAGCTGTGTGGCCTTGGGCAAGCTACTTAATCCCATTTGCCTTGCAAAAAGCTAAAAAAACCCAATACCTCCTTCATGAGGGGGATACTAAGAAGAGAGGAGGATGGAGGAGATTGAATAGGGCAAATCTCATTACATTAAGAGGTACAAAAGGCCTTTTGAAATGTAGGGGAAGAAGGGAAGAGGTGAGAACCACCTGAATCTTCATCTCATCAGACTTGGCTTAAAGTTAACTTAGATACACTCAGTTAAGAAACATATATTACCATTCAAGTCTTAAAAGGGGAAAAGGAGAGGGACGGATGGGGAGGGGGAAAAGGGGGAAACTAACAGAAGGAATGGAATGAAGAAGGTGAAAATGGAAAGGGAAAAGAAAGGAGGGGGTAGTTGATATAGGAGGGAAAACACTGGGGTGTTGTATACAGAAACAAAACACTTAGGAAAATGGATAAAGGGAAAAAAGGGGGGAAATACAAACAGAGAGAAGATAGAGTGGAGGGCAATAAAGAGTTAGTAATTATAACTTTAAATGTGAATGGGATGAACCCTCCCTTAAAACTTAAGCAAATAGCAGAGTAGATTAAAAACCAGAATTCTACAATATGCTGCTTAAAAGAAACTCATTTGAAGCAGAGAGGTACATATAGAGAACAGGTAAAAGGTTGTAGCAAAATATATTTTTCTTCAGTAAAGTGTAGCAACCCTTATCTCGGACAAAACAGCTGCAAAAATAGACAGCATTAAAAGAGATAAAAAAGAAAATCACATCCTCTAAAATGGTACCATAGACAATAAAGTAATTAAAATACTAAATATGAATGGCCCCCATCTTATAGCATCCAATTTCTTGGAAGAGAAGTTGAAAGAGCTACAGGAAGACATAGATAGCAAAATTCTACTAGTGGGAGACCTCAACCTCCTCCTCTCATATTTAGATAAATCTAATCATAGGATGAGCAAGAGGGAAGTTAAAGAGTTAAATAGATTGTTAGAAAACCTAGATATGATAGACTTATGGAGGAAATTGAATGGGGATAGAAAAGAAGATACATTTTTATTTTCCTGCAGAACATGGCACTTACACAAAAATTGACCTTGTACTAGGGCATGAAAACTTAAAGATAAAATGCAGAAAGGCAGAAATAGTGAACATATCTTTCTCATATCATAATACAATAAAAATTGTATATAATATTGGGCCAGGGAGATATAGACCTAGAACTAATAGGAAACTAAAGAAAGTAATTTTAAAGAAGGTGTGGCTCAAACAACAAATTATAGAAAAAATTAATTATGTCATCATTAGATAATGACAATCATGAAACAACATACCAAAACCTATGGGATACATTCAAGGCAGCTGTCTGGGGATATATTATATCTTCAAATGCTTACATGAATAAATTAGAGAAAGAGGAAATAATTGAACTGAATATGTAACTAAAAATTAGAGAAACAACAAATTAAAAACCCCCAATTAAATACTAAATTAGAAATTCTAAATATTAAAGGAGGAAACTAATAAAATCGTAAGCAAGAAAACTATTGATCTAATAAATACAAGCAGGAACTGTTTTTTTGAAAAATTCAATAAAATTGATAAACCCCTGATAAATTTGATTTAAAAAAGAAAGAAGAAAACCAAATTGCTAGTATCATAAATGAAAATGGGTAGCTCACCACCAACGAGAAGTAAATCTAAGTAATAATCCAGAATTATTTTACAAATTCTATGCCAAAAAATTGACAATCTAAGTGAAATAGATGAATATTTACAAAAATGTAATTTGCCCAATTTAAATGAAGAGGAAATTAAAAACCTAAATAACCTTATCTCAGAAAAAGAAATTTAACAAGCCATTATTGAAATCCCTAAGAAAAAATCTCCATTGCCAGGTGGATTCACAAGTGAATTCTGTCAAACATTTAAGGAACAATTGATTTCAATTCTATATAATCTCTTTGGAAAAATAGGGGAAGATGATCTCTGCCTAACTCTTTCAATGACAACAATATGGTGTTGATACCTAAAGCAGGAAGAGTTAAAACAGAGAAAGAAAATTATAGACCTATCTCCCTGATGAATATAAATACAAAAATCTTAAATAAAATCTTAGTAAAACAATTACAACAAGCTATCACTAGGATAATACATTATGAACAAATAGGATTTATCCCAGGATTGCAGGGTTGAATCAGTATTAAGAAAATTGTTAGTATAATTAATTATTTCAATAACAAACCTATCAGAAATCATATGATCATATCAAGAGCTACTGAAAAAGCTTTTGATAAAAGATACTAACCATTTTTACTGAAACACTAGAGAGTATAAAAATGGATTGTTCCTTTGAATAATAAGCAGTATCTTTCTGAAACCATCAACAAGCATTGTTTGAAATAGGGAAAGGCTAGAGGAATTCTTAATAAGACTAGGGGTGAAATAAGGATGCCCATTATCACCACTACTATTCAATATTGTATTAGAAATTTTAGCTTCAGCAATAAGAGAAAAAAAATTGAATGAATTAGAAATGGGAAGGAAGAGATAAACTCTCACTCACTGCAGATGACATTATGGTATACCTAGAGCATCCCCCAAAAATCATCAAAAGAATGACTAGTAATAATTAGAAATTTTAGCAAAGTCTCAGGTTATAAAGTAAACCCTCAACATTGCTATATATGACTAGTAAGATAAAATAGAAAGATCTTGAAAGAGAAATCCCATTCAAAGTAAGCTTAGGCAATATAGAATACCTGTGAGTATACCTGCCAAGGTAGATTCAGATATTTTTTGAAAATAATTACAAAATACTTCTCACACAAATAAAATCAGATTTAAATACTTGGGCAAACATCAATTACTCATGGATATGTCAAGCTAATATAATAAAAATGATGATTCCACCAAAACTAAATTCCTTTTTTGTATGCTATCAATCAAAATTCCAAAAATTACTTAAATGAGATAGAAAATATTGTGAGTAATTTTATATGGAGTAACAAAAAGTCAAGAATTTGAAGGAATTCAATGAAAAAAGTGCAAAAGTAGGTGGCTTATTTTTAGGAGAACTAAAATTATATTATAAAGAATCAGTCATCAGATTTGTTTATTATTGACTAAGAAATAGATTGGTGCACTAGTGGAATTGACTAGGTGCAATAGCAGGAAAGGATTATAGTAATCTGTTGTTTGATAAATTCAGAGTCCAGCTATTGGAATAAAACTCTCTATGATAAAAACTGTTGGGAAAATTGGATGTCAATATGGCAGAAACTTGGATTAGACCAACACCTCACACTCTATACCAAGATAAGGTCATAATGGATACAAGATTTAGACATAAAAAATATTATTAGCAAACTAGAAGATTAAGGTGTAGTTAACCTGTCAGTTCTATGGAAAGGAAAGCAGTTTATGAACAAGTAAGATATGGAGAACATCATTAAAAACAAGCTAGATTATTTTGAATACATTAAATTAAAAAGCTTTTGCAAAGAAAAAACCAAGATCAAAAGAAATGTAGTAAATTGGGAAACAGCTTTTACAACACATGTTTCTGACAAAGTACTCATTTCTAAAATATACAGAGAAATGCATGAAATTTGCAATAAAACAAGCCATTCCAAAATTGACAAATGGTCAAAGTATATGCAAAAGCAATTTACAAATCAGGAAATCAATTTTGGGATTATGCCCAAAGGCCAAGAAAATGTGCATATATTTTGATCCAACAATACCACTACTGGGTCTATACCCTGAAGAGATAAGGAAAAATGATAAAAACATCACTTGTACAAAAATATTCATTGTATCCCTATTTGCAGTGGTAAAGAATTGGAAATTGAGTGAATGTCCATCAATTTGGAGTGGCTGAACAAGTTGTAGTTCATGTATATTATGGGACATTATTATTCTATTAGAAAACAGTAGGGATAGGAATTCAGGGAAGCATGGAACGATTTGCATGAACTAATGCTGAGTGAGATGAACAGAAACAGAAAAATTTGTATGCCCTAGTAGCAACATGTGAATGAGGATCAACCTTGACTTGTTCATTCCATCAGTTCAACAATCAGGAACAATTTTGGTGTATCTGTGATGGATAATACCATCTATATATAGAGAGAGAAGAGAAAGTATTGTGGAGTTTGAATACAGACCCAAAACTATTACCTTCAATTTAGGATAAAAAACCATTATATGATTTTGTAATTTTGGTAATGATACGATTTCTCTTTTATCACATTCAACTTCGATCAATATATACTATGGAAACAATGTGAAGACTAACAGATTGCCTTCTTTGGGGGTGGGTGGAGGGAAGCAAGAATAGGGGAACAATTGTAAAACTCAGAATAAATAAAATCTTTTTTTAAAAAAAATTAACAAATTAACAAAAAAATTGAAAATAATAATTGGGAAAAGAAAGTCAAGAGAAAATTAACACCTTTGAAGAGAAAATAAATGTTGTCCAACACGAAAACAAATTTTTGGAAAATACAATTGGACAAGTGCAAAAAAGGCAATAATTCACTCAAAAGCACAAATAAGAAATGGAAAACTCCTTCAAAAATACAAATGACCAATTGGAAAACTAGTAGCAAAAGATAAATGAAGAAAATTATTGTCTAAATAAAAGAGTAGAATCTGTAGAAACTAATGATTCCATGATACAGTAGGAATCTGTTAAACAAAACCAAAACAGCAAAAAACAGTTCAAGAAAACAAAAATACTTCATGAGCAAAATTACTGACCTACAGAATAGGTCCAGCAGAAACAATGTAAGAATCACTAGGCTTATAAAAATCACTGGGTTTCAAAAAATCACTGGATTTCAAAAAATCACTGGACTTGCTGAATACATTAAGAGTTAAAAAAAATAGTCTGGAATCAATATTTCAGGAACTATTGAAGGAAAATGGCCCTGATATCCTGGAAACAGAGGGCAAAATAGTTATTGAAAGAATATATTGATCCCCTTCTGAAAGGGATCCCAAAATGAAAACACCAAGAAATAGTCTCACCAAATTCCAGAACTAACAGATAAAAGAGAAAATTCTGCAAGTAGCCAGAAAGAAACAATTTAGATACCAAGGTGCCACAGAAAGGATTACATAGGACCTAGGTACATCAACATTAAGGGATCAAAGGGTCTAGAATATGATATTCCAAAGAGCAGGGGAGCTAGGAATTCAACTAAGAATTCACTATCCTACAAAAATGAGCTTTCTTCTCATGGGGAAAATGGGATGAGAGACTTCCAAATTTCCTGATGAAAATTCTAGAGCTAGACAGAAAATTTCAACTTCAAAGAGGAGACTCAAGAAACACATGCAAATGTGAAAAGGGCAAAAGAAAAAAATACTGTTATCCAATAGAATGAAACTGGCCATATCCCCACCTGGGAGAAAGATTCTCATAATTCATGACAACTTAAACTCTTTTAGAGAAATATAATTAGCCAGAAGTAATGGACTCATGATTTCTCTGTGAATCTGATACAATTTGAAAAGAGGATCCCTTTAAAAATGGAGAGGAAGGGAGGCTAGGTGGCATAGTGGATAAAACACCGGCCCTGGAGTCAGGAGTACCTGGGTTCAAATCCGGTCTCAGAAATTTAATAATTACCCAGCTGTGTCACCTTGGGCAAGCCACTTAACCCCGTTTGCCTTGCAAAAACCTAAAAAAATAAAAATAAAAAGGGAGAGGAAAGTAGAGATTATGGGAGGATGGAGCAGATTGAATGGGGTAAATTACAATGTATAAAGAGGTACAAAGGATCTATTGCAATAGAAGGGTAGAATGGATGAGGTGAGAACCACCTGAATCTTACACTCATCAGATATGGCTCAAAGAAGGATTAACATACAACAAACAGTTAAGTTAAGAAAATTATCTTACTTTGAAAATATTTAAAGGGGAATGTGGGAGTGAGGAGATAAAGAGGAACTAACAGATGGGAGGGAATGAAGAAGGGGTAAAGGGAAAGGAGAAAGAGGGGAAGGGATGGATATAATGGAATAAATATACTAAAGGGGATGTATTCAGAAATAAAATAGTGGGGAATAGGGATCAAGTAAAAAAGGGAAAATACAAACATAGGAAAGATAGCATGGGGACAATAAATTTAGAAAGTATAACTTTGAATGTGAATGGGATGAACTCTCTCATAAAATGTGAATGAATAGCAGAATAGATTAAAAACCAGAATTCTACACCTTGCTGCTTACAAGAAACTTATTTGAATCAGAGAGATACATATAGAGTTGAAGTAAACAGTAGGAGCACAATACAGTTTCCTTCAGCAGAAGGGAAAAAGGCAGGTGTAGCAATCCTTAACTCAAACACAGCTGAAAAAATAGATCTCATTAAAAGAGTTAAGGAAGGAAAATTTATTCTCCTAAAAGGTACAATAAACAATGGAGCCATTCCAATACTAAATATGTATGCACCAAGTGGTATAGCATCCAAATTATTAGAGAAGGAGTTGAACAAGTTACAGGAAGACATGGACAGCTAAACTCTTCGATGAGAGACTCAACCTGTTTCTCTCAGATTTAGATAAACCTAACCATAAAATAAGAATAAAGAATTTAAGGATTTAAATAGATTTTTAGGAATCCTAGACATGATAGATCTTTGGAGGAAATTTAATTTGGATAGAAAGGAATATGTTTTCTTTTTTTTCTGCAGTACATGGTACTTACCCAAAAATTTACCATGAACTAGGGCAGAAAAACCTTATACTCAAATGAAGAAAGGCACAAATAATGAATTCTTCCTTTTCAGATCATAATGCAATAAAAAAATCCCATGCAATGATGGATCATAGAGAGACAGACCTAAAACTAATTGGAAACTAAATTACCTCATTTTAAAGAATAAGTGGATTAAACATCAAATTAGAGATAGAATTAATGATTTCATCCTAGATAATGACAATAATGAGACATATCAAAACTTATGGGATACAGCCAAGGCAATTATTAGGGGACATAACATTATCTTTAACTGCTTACACAAATATAATAGAGAAAGAGAATATCTTTTAAGGAACAATTGGTTCCAATTCTATATAAGATCTTTGGAAAAATAGATGAAGATAGAAATTTGCCTAACTCCTTCTATGACACCATTATGATACCATTACCTAAACCAGGAAGTGTCAAAACAGAGAAAGAAAATTATAAACCAATTTCCCTAATGAATGAAGGTGGAAAAATCTTAAATTAAATCTTAGGAAAATTATTACAGCAAGTTATTTCTAGGATAATATACTATGACCAAGTAGGATTTCAAACAGGAATACTGGGTTGGTTCAATAGTAGGTAAACTGTTAATATAATAGACTTTATCAGTAACAAAATTAACAGAAATCCTATGATTATCTCAATAGATACTGAAAAAGTCTTTGATAAAATACAGCACCCATTCCTACTAAAAACAATAGGAATGGACTTCCAGCCAAGATAGTGGAGAGAAGCCAGGCATTGTGCTAAGGTCTCCTGCTTTCCCTTCAAAAGTAACATGAAAGAATCCTCTTAACAGAAATTTGATTGACAAAATCCAGAAAGAGGAGCTCAGAGAAGAAACCTACAACCAATGTCTGTTTCAAGGGACTGTGAGTGAACTTGGAGCAGAGAGCCAGTGGGAAGTAAAATGAAGTCAGAGGACCAGCCTTAGCCATGGAGGCTTTGGTGAGTGGTGGGTTAGAGGACCAACTTTAGCCATTGAATCTTTGGCTGGGGAGACAGAGGTCTGGTGTGTACCAGTCGGATTGGTGGGTGAGTTCCAGCACAGAGAGTTGTAGAGAATGGCTGGTCAATCTGCTGGGTTCCAGGGTCTTGAGTTCCATAATTTTAGTGGAGTCTTCTTACCAGGACAAACAACCTAGACCCTGTCTCCTCAGGCTCAGGTATGAAGAGCTGAAAGGGAGATTAACTACCTCCCCCAGGGTGCATCCCATATTTTTCAAAGATAATTTAAACCCTGCTGCAACCCCTCACCCCCTCAAGGCCTATGCACTGGGCCTCAAACACTCCAGAGAAAGCAAACAGCAACCCTTACTGGCTGGCCCACTTGGAGGTACTAAGCCAAGTGAATATATGCAAACCTCTGAGAGCCAGGCCTTCCTCCAACACAAGATGCTGGGAAAATAAAGAAAGGCCAGCGGAGGGGGGATTGAGAATAAATTTGAAGAAACTGATATTCACGCAGAGAGATCTACAACAGTTGAGGAGAATATGAACTGGTTGGTCTTCAGTCCAGAAATTCTTCCTTGAAAAAATCAGGGGGGAATTTAAAAATAAATTGAAAAAAACCTGGGAAAAGAAACTCAAGAGAAAATTAACATCTTACCATAAGAAAACAAATTCTTAGAAAATACAATTAGACAAATACAAAATGAAAATAATTCTCACAAATCCTCAATTGGACAAATGCAAAAATAAAACGATTCTCTCAAAACTACCCTTCGGCAAATAGAAAATTCCATCAAAAATAGAATTAACCAATTGGAAAAGGAATTGCAATAGGTAAATGAAGAAAATTCTTCTCTAAAACAGAATGGAATCTGTGGAAACTAATGATTTCCTGAGACAAGAAGATTCTGTTAAACAAAACCAAAAATAAAAAAAAAAAAAACAGAAGAAAATGTGTAATACCTTATCGCAAAAGCACTGAACTTGTGATACGGTATTATACATTTTCTTCTATTTTTTTAGAAGAGAAAACCCAAGAATTATTGGTCTTCCTGAAAACATTGCAGAGGAAAAAAAATCCTGGACTTAATATTCCAGGATTTAGTGATAGAAAACTAGCCTGATATCATAGAACCAGAGGGCAAAATAGATATTGAAAGAATATATATTGATCCCCTCCAGAAAGAGATGCTAAAATGAAAGCAAGGAATATTGTGGCCAAATTCTAGAACTAACAGATAAAGGAGAAAATCCTGCAAGCAGTCAGAAAGAAACAATTTAAATATCAAGAAGCCACAGTAAGCATTATGCAGGTCACAGCTGCATCAATATTAAGGGGTCAAAGGCCCTGAAATGAGATATTCCAAAGAACAAGGGAGCTTAGAATGCAGCCAAAAATACTCTAACTGGCAATACTATGCTTTCTCTTGCAGGGGAATAGATGGACATTTAAGGAAATGGGAGACTTCTAACTTTTCTTTGTGAAAAGACTAGAGCTAAATAGAATATTTGTACATCAAACAAGCGACTCAAGAGACAATAAAAAGGTTTACAAAGGGGTAAAGAAAAAAACTGCTATCCAATAAGATGAAACTGGCTATATACCCATCTGGGAGAAAGATTATCATAACGCTCAAGAATTGTAACTCTATTAGAGAGAATATACTTAGCCAGAAGTGATTGACACCCATGACTTACCCATGACTCTGATAGAATGATTAAAAATAACATCCTCCTAAAAAGAGGGGACAGTAAATAGATGGGAGTCTGGAGGAAGCTGAATGGGATGAATCCCATTACATAAAGAGGAACAAAGGAACTACTGCAATAGAGAGCAAGAAAGGAGGAAGTAAAAACTGTTTGAATCTTACTTTCATCAGATTAGGGTAAAAGTTAACATAGATAAATATACAATCAATTTAGTTGAGTAATTTATTTTACCTTTTAAGTATTAAACAGGGAAAGGGGGGAGGAGGAGGAAAAAAAGGAAATAACAGAAGGGAGATGGGGCAAGGGGAAAGGGGAAAGAAAGGGGAGGGTGTTGGATAAAAGTGAACAAAAATACAGAAAGTGGTGGTGTTCAGAAATAAAATACTGGGAAATATGGATAAAGTGTTAAAAAGGTGAAAAATATAAACAAAGTGGGGATAGCATGGAGGGCAATAAAGACTTAGTAATAATAACATTGAATTTGAATGGGATGATATCTGCCATAAAATGTAAATGAATAGCAGACTGGAGTGAAAACCAGAATCCTACAATATGCTGTTTACAAGAAACTCATTTGAAGCAGAGAGATATACACAGAGTAAAGATAAAAGGTTGGAGCAAAATAGATTTTGCTTCAGCTGAAATGAAAAAAGCAGGGGGTAGCAATGCTTTTCTCAAAGAGGCTGTGAAAATAGAACTCATTAAAAGGAAGGAAACTATATCCTCCTAAAAAGTACCATATGAAACAATTTCAATACTAAATAATTGAGGGAGTTTGAAGATGTAAATAAAATGTTAAAAACTTAGACATCATAGACCTTTAGAGAAAGTTGAATAGGGATAAGAAGGAATATACTTTTTTTCCTGCAGTACATGGTACTTACACAAAAATTGGATATGTAGTAGGGCAAAAAACCCAATACGCAAATTCAGAAAGGATGAAATAGTGAATGCATCCTTCTCAGATCATAATGCAATAATGGGCCAGGGAGAAATAGACCTAAAATTAATTGGAAACTAAATGACCTAATTTTAATAATAAGTGTATCAAACAACAAATTATAGAAAGAACTAATGATTTCATCCTAGACAATGACAATAACGAAGCAACATAACAAAACTTATGGGATACAATCAAGGCATTAGTCAGGGAATATATTATATTTTAAAATGCTTACATGAATAAATTGAATAAAGAGGAAATAAATGAACTAATCATGTAACTAAAAAGTTAGATAAAGAACAAATTAAAAACCCCCAGTTAAATACCAAATTAGAAATTCCAAAAATTAAAGGAGAAATTAAGAAAATCTAAAGAAAGAAAAGAATTGAATTAATAAATAAAATCAATTGATAAACCTCTCATTTATTTGATTTAAAAAATAAAGAAAGTAGAAAACCAAATTGCCAGTATCATAAATGAAAAAAGGGGAACTCATCACCAAGGAGAAAGAAATTAAAGTAAAAATATAGAATTATTTTTCCCAACTTTATACTAATAAATTTGATAATTTAAGTGAAAATTAAGGGGAAATTAAATATTTAAATAGCCCTATCTCAGAAAAAGAAATTCAAAAAGCTATTATTGAGCCCCCTAAGCAAAAGTCTCCAGTGCCAGACAGTTTCACAAGTGAATTCTATCAAACATTTAAGAAACAATTAGTTACAATTCTATATAAATTATTTGGCAAAATAGGTGAAGATGGAACTCTGCCTAACTTTTTCTATGAAACGAGTTTGATGCTGATATCTAAACCAGGAAGTGTCAAAACAGAAAAAAGAAAATTATAGACCATTCTCCCCAATGAATATATATGCAAAGATCTTAAATAAAATATTAGCAAAGCAATTACAGTAAGTTATCACTGGCATAATACACTGTTACCAACCAGGGTTTATTACAGTAATGTAGTGTTTGTTCAATACTATGAAAACTGTTAGGTTAATTAGCTATATCAAAAACAAACATCAGAAATCATATGATAATATCAATAGATGTTGAAAAAGCCTTTGAAATAATACAACACCCATTCCTACTAAAAGTACTAAAGAGCATAGGAATAAATGGATTGTTCCTTATAATGATAAGCAGTATCTATCTGAAACCATCAACAAGTGTTATATGAAATGGGTATAAGCTAGAGACACTCCCAATAAGATCAGGGGTGAAACAAGAATGCCAATTATCATGACTACTATTCAATATTGAATTAGAAATGTTAGCTTCAGCAATAAGAGAGCAAAAAGGAATTGAAGGAATTAGAATTGGGAAGGAAGAAACAAAACTCTTACTCTTTGTAAATTGTATAATGGAATACAGAGAGAATTGTAAAAAATCATGTAAACACTTTGAAACAATTAACAACTTTAGCAAAGTTGTAGGATATAAAATAAACCCTCATAAATCCTCAGCATTTCTATATATGACTAGCAATATAGAGCAGCAAGACCTAGAAAGAGAAATCCTGTTCAAAATAACTTCAGACAATATAAAAATACTTAGGAGTCTACCTGCCAAGGCAGACTCAGAAACTCTATGAAAACAACTACAAAATACTTCTTTCACAAATAAAATTAGATCTAAAAACTTGGCAATTAACAACTGATGATGGATAGACTGAACTAATATAATAAAAATGACAATTCCACCTAAATTAAACTACATATTTAGAGCCCTACCAATCAAAATTCCAAAAAAAATACTTTAATGGGATAGAAAAAAAATTGTAAGTAAATTCATAAGGAGAAATAAAAAGTCAATAATTTTCAGGGACCTAATGGTAAAAAGTGCAAAGGAAGGTGGCTTAGGTCAACCAAATCAAAAATTATATTATAAAGCATCAGTCATCAAAACTCTGGTAGTGGCTAAGAAATTGAGTGGTGGATCATGGAATAGACTAGGTGCAATAGAAGGCAGAGATTATAGTAATCTGCTATTTGATAAACATAGAGTCTAACTTTTAGGATAAAAACTCTCTCTTTGATAAAAGGTATTAGGAAAATTGGAAATATCACAGAAACTTGAATTAGACCAATACCTCACATCCAATAACAAGATAAGATCCAAATGGATATAGGATTTAGACATAAGAGACAACATTATATGCAAAGTAGGAGATCAATGAAATGTTTACCTGTCAGATCTATGGAAAGGGAAGCAGCTTATGGCAAAGTAAAGAGGAGAACATTAAAAACAAACTGAATAATTTTGATTGCTTTAAATTAAAAAAGCTTTTGCACAGACAAAACCACTGTAAGCAAGATCAAAGGAAATGTAGCAAATCGGGAAATAATTTTTATAATTAGTATTTCTTACAAAGGACTCATTTCTAAAATATATAGAGAACTGAGTCAAATTTATAAAAAAATATTCCCCAATTGAGAAATGGTCAAAAGATATGTAGAGGCAATTTGCAGATGAGGAAATGAAATCCCTAGTCATATGAAAAATTGCTCTAAATCATTACTTATTAAAGAATGAAAATTAAAGCATCTCTGAGGTACCACCTCATACCTTGCAGACTGGCCAATATGACCAGAAAAGACAATGATTAATATAGGAAGGGATTTGTGAAATCTGGGACACTAATACATTGTTGATGGACCTATGAATACATCCAACCTTTCTGGAGAGCATTTTGGAATTATGCCCAAATGACAATAAAAATGTGCCTACCCTTTAATTCAACAATGCTAGGTCTATACACTGAAGAGATCTTGAAAAAGGATACAAATATCACTTGAACAGCTCTGTTTGTGGTGACAAAGATTTGGAAATTATGTGAATGTCCATCAATTGGGGAATGGCTGAACAAATCGTGGTATATGTATATTATGGAACACTATTTTTCTATTAGAAACTGGGAGGGATGGAAATTCAGAGAAACCTGGAAAGATTTGTATGAATTGTTGCTGAGCGAGATGAGTAGAGCCACAAGAACATTGTGCACCATAACAGCAACATGGGGGTTGATGATCAATCTTAATGGACTTGTTTATTCCAACAGTGCAACAATCAGAGACCTTTTTGGTGTAATTGCGATGGAGAATCATCTATATCCTAAGAAAGAATTGTGAAGTTTGAACAGACCAAAGACTATTACCTTTAATTTAAAAAAATTTGTATCTTGTTATGTAATTTTACTATCTCTTACACTTTATTTTTCTTCCTTAAGGATATGATTTCTCTCTCATCACATTCAACTTAGATCAATGTATACCATGAAAACAATGTTAAAAACTAACAGAAGGAAGCAAGATTGGTGAGAAATTGTAAAATTCAAAATAAATCCAATTTTTCTTCTTTTAAAAAAATAGAAATAGAGTGTTGGATGAGTGGAGTAATTTTAAAAAAGTTTTTATTTTTTATTTGAATTTTTGAATTTTACAAATTTCTCCCTAATCTCTTTCTTCTCCCCACCCCCACAGAAAGAATTCTATTAGTTTTTACATTGTTTCCCTGGTATACATTGATGTAAATTTATTATGTTTAGAGAGAAATCATATCCTTAAGGAATAAAATGAAATACAAGATTATAAAAGATTAGCAATATTAGCTAGGAATAAAAGAGACAGCAGAAAATTTATAGTAATCTGCTCTTTGATAAACCCAGAGAGTCTAGCTTCAGGGATAAGAAGTATCTTTGATTAAAAAAACCTGTTGGGAAAATTGGAAGTTATTATGGCAGAAACTTGGATTAGATCTACATCTCACACCCTATACTGAGACAAGTTCAAAATGGATAAGGGTTTTAGACTTAAAAGACAATATTATAAGCAAACTAGGAGATCAAGGAATAGTTTCCCTGTCAGATCTATGAAAAGGGAAGCTATTTATGATCAAGGAAGAGATGGAGATCATCATTAAAAACAAGTTAGATAATTTTGAGTACATTAAATTAAAAAGCGTTTTCATGAACAAAATCACTGTAGCCAAGATCAAGTGAAATGTAGTAAATTGGAAAACAATTTTTACAACTAATATTTATGACAAAGGACGCATTTCTAAAATATATATAGAACTGACTCAAATTAAAAAAATAAAACAAGCCATTCCCCAATTGACAAATGGTCAAAGATTATGCAAAGGCAATTTACAGATGAGGAAATCAAGTTATTCATAATTATATGAAAATTTATCTAAATCATTACTGATTAGAGAAATATAAATAAAAGATTCTCTGAGATACCATCTTACACCTATTACATTGGCCAATATGACCAGAAAGGCCAATCTTCAATGTTGGAGGGAATGTGGGAAATCTTGATGGAGCTGTGAACTGATCCAACCTTTCTGAAGAGCAATTTGGAATTATGCCTAAAAGGCATACCCTTTGATCCAGCAATATCACTACTTGGTCTTCACCCTGATGAGATCATGAAAAAGAGTAAAATTATCACTTGCATAAAAATATTCATATCAGCTCTGCTTGTGGTAGCAATGAATTGGAAATCAAGTGAATGTCCATCATTTGAGAAATGGTTGAACAAATTGTATTATAAGTATGTTATGGAACACTATTGTTCTATTAGAATCCAAGAGGGATGGGATTTCAGAAAAGCCTGGTAAGACTTTTGCATGAACTGATGCTGAGTGAGATGAACAGAACCAGAACAATATTTTACACCATAATGGCAACATGGGGTTGATGATCAACCTTAGTGGACTTGCTCATTCCATTAATGCGGTAATCAGGGACAATTTTTAGAAGGCCTGAAATGGAGAATACCATCTGTACTCAGAGAAGAACAGTGGAGTTTAAACAAAGACCAGCCTATTGCCTTCATTTTTTTTAAATTGTCTTAGGTGCTACATAATTTTTCTATCTCTAATATTTTATTTTCTCTTCAAGGATATGATTTCTCAAAACATTCAATTTCAATCAATGTATAGCATGGAAATAATGTAAAGACTATCAGATTGCCTTATATGGGGGGTACAGGGAGGGAAGGGAGGGTGGGGGGAAAATTGCAGCATTCGAAATTTTACAAAAATGATAGAAA
The DNA here is from genome assembly GCF_037893015.1 of Macrotis lagotis. Lineage (NCBI taxonomy): Eukaryota > Metazoa > Chordata > Mammalia > Peramelemorphia > Peramelidae > Macrotis > Macrotis lagotis. Next base: position 76,621,509 of record NC_133658.1, on the reverse strand, counting down.
CAACTTTTCTTTATATTTGGAAAATTAATAAAATATTAATAAAAATTGTACATTGCAACAACCCATAGCCTTATTCATCAATCAGTTGTTTCCTTGTTCTTTTTAATATTGTTAGAATCCTGAAGGCAGTGGGATGCCTTTTCTTTTTAATTTTGGGAATTTTTCCTATTTTCTCCCCCCACCCCCCTGTAAATTTAGAAATGCCCTATTCTTTTACCTATCATTGAATTATTTCCTTTTAATTAACTACTCTTATTTGATTAATTGTTTGTAATGAATAAATAACTGTGACTTCCTGTATTCATTGTCTATGCTCAAGCTAAGTAGGTCTGGTCCCAATTTGTTGGGAAATTGTCATACATTGTTTGGTAAATCAATGTTTTTAAGTTTGAAACGTTTTTTCCCTTTCAGAAATCATTTCATCTTCCATATAACACAATGTTATGCCAGCAAGAAGCAAAAAGAGAAGTGAGAAAAATTTAATAAGTTACCATGACAGAGAAGGAGTTGATGGCCAGAAATGAATGGGATTTCATTTATAATATTTTTCATCCAAATGATAGATTCCAAGTAGAAACAAACAATTTTCTTATTATCCAATTGAACACTTTATCCAAAATTGAAATACAGATACCTCTGGCATGAAATGGAGCTGGGAGTGGAGATGAATCAAATGACAATAAATAGTAAGCTATAAAATCATGAAATGGCAGTGCTTGAAGGCACTGCAAGACCATCTAATCCTGCCACCATCATTTTATAAATGAAAGATGCAGAGGAAAATATCAACTCCTTTTGAATTTTTAAAAGTGTACTAAATGGAAGAAGAATTAGAATCATTCAATTTACCTGCAAAAGACAAAAGCAAGGGTTGTAGAAAAAAATTTGTTGAGAATCAACTTTCAAACTACAGAATGATCAATAGATGAACAGATAGAGAAAAAGATTGCATATATATATAATATATAGATGCATATGTATATAAAGTATATATTTATGCATATGTCTCTGTACATATATGTTGAGATATATGTACATATATGTATGCATCACTAAGTAATTTTTCATTACAGAAATTGGATCAGATTTTGTACTCACATAACCTCAATATGCTCAATTCTCTCTGTTCCTCTCTTTGGAAGACTGTATGAAGAATTTATACAAAGAACTTTTTTCCCTATTACTCATTTTAAGAGGGTCTCAATGCTAGAAAACTATTCATTTTTCATCAGTTACATAGCCTTAGACGTTACCTGGTTAATTTTCACTTTTCCCCCTTTTATTTGTCCTTAATTAGACTGTAAGCTCCTTGATGGCATTCACTATACTCTTTATTTTTATTCTCAGAACTTAGCTCAATGTCTTATGATAGGTACTGAATAAATGTGTATTTTATTGTATAGAATGGTAAGATATTGAATTATATGTTATTTTATTATTTTGTATGATGTAGTGTGATATTGTATTGAATGTCATAGTATTTCACTGCTTTATCTTGGATTGTATCAATCAATATGCTTCATTAAAGAATACTATTTACCAGTGCTGGACTGGGGACTTAAAATACAAAAAGTAATTGATAACAAGAACTGCTATAAAGGAACATAAAATATAATGGCAGAAATAAAATGCAAACAAATATAGAAATAGTAAGATATACACTGGAGAAATAGAAAATAAACATGTGAAATCAATGGAATTAAGAGAAGTTAAGGAAGGCTTTCTGTATACCAGAGCTATCCAGAATGTAATGTGCTTTATGCAGCCCACTGGTCGATTTAATGCCGCCTGTCTGTGGATTTACTAAATGCTTTAGTAAAGAAGCTAAGCTACCTCAGTGCTCTCACTAAAATGTCAAATCAAAATATATTGTCTATTGTTTCAACAAAATCTTTTAAAAGTAAAGTTTTGAGAGCCCTGCTGTAGACAATAGGATTTTACATGGGAATTAAAGAAATCTTTCCCTCCTACTCAGGTCAACAATCCATACAAAAGAGTAAAATATTCTAGGTATGGGGAAAAGAGAGAGAAAGGATTTGAAGCTGAAAACAGAGCGTCTTCTTCCTGGAAAAAACAAGAGGCCAATATCAATGGAGTGAAGATTTCATGTTAAAGAATAAAATGTAAAAGGAATTGAAATGATCGAAAGGATTAAAATACAAGACACAGTATTAGCATATTTTCTTCTGAACACAATAAAACATCTTTAGAGTTTATTGAGCACACTGGAGAGAAGGGAAACTTGAAGTAGGCAAACTACCAACATGCTATAATAAACAATAATCAAGGTATTAGGTGATGGTGGCCAGCACCAGAATAATTGCAGTGTCAGAGCAGAGAAGGGGTCATATTTGAGAGAATGTATGAAGGTGAAATTGCCAGACCATAGTAACAGGTATTTCTAAAATCTTATTTTGATGTGATGATAATTAAAAAAAAGAATTGAAATATGAAAATAATATTGTATTGGGAAAAGAAGGGGGAGGCAGAACTGAATAAATCACATCACATGAAGAAGCTAAATAGCAGAGAGAAAGAGAATGTTTGGGCATTGATTGAATCTCATACTCAGTGTATTTTGCTCAAAGAGTGAATAACATTTAATCCCAGTTTTGTATGGATATTTATGTTAGCTTAGAGGGAGGTAGAAGGGGAAAGAAAAGGAAAAGAGGCACTATAGAAAGTAATAGAAGTACTTGAAGTGTAGAAAAAGAAAAGAATGTAGTAGAAAAAGAGAAGAAAAAGAGAATAACAAAAGGGAGGACAGAATGAAGGAGATAGTAGTCAAAAGCAAAATGCTAGTGAGGTAGGACAAGGCAAAAGGAAAATATGGTGGAAATACAAAGCTAGTAAGCATAATTCTAAATGTTATTGGAATGAACTCTTCAATAAAATGGAAGTGGAGACCAAAGTAGACTAAAACCCAGAATCATACCCATATATATTCTTTTCAAGAAAGACATTTAAAGTAGAGAAATAGCCAAAGCAAAGGGGGGAAAAACTGGAATAGAATATATTATACTTCGGTTGAATTAAAACAAAACAAAAACAAAAACAAAAAACAAGGATTGCAAACTGATACCAGAGAAAACAAAAGCAAAAGCAGACCTAATAAAAAACAATAAGGAAGGAATTCACATCTTGTTAAACAGTATCATAGACTATTAAGTAACATAAATTCTAAGCATATATGCAACAAGTGTTAGAGAATTCAAATATTCAGAAGAGAAGTTAATAGTTACAAGAAGAAATAGATAATAAATTATAATAGTAGGGGACTTTAACCTTCATCTATCAGAAACTGAAAAAATCTAAATATAAACTAAACAAGAAAAATGTTAAAGAAGTAAATAGAATGTTAGAAAAGTTAGATATGTTAGAACTCTGAAGAAAATTGAACAAGAATAGAAAAGAATATATCTTTTACCCAGCAATTCCTATGCAAAACCTGGCCGTGACTTAAAGCATCAAAACTTCACAATCAAATGCAGAAAATTAAAAATCTTACGATATTCTTGGATCATGAAGCAATAAAAATGACATGTAATTAAGGGTCATGGAAAGATAGACTAAAATTGATTGGAAAGTGAATAACCTAGTCCTAAATAAAGAGTGGGGCAAACAACAAATTATAGCAGTAACAGTTTCATCAAAGGTAATGGCAATGATAAGATAACATACCAAAATTTATGGAAGGCAGCCAAAACAATTATTAGGGGAAAGTTCATTTCTCTAACCACTTATATGAATAAAATAAAGAGATAAATTAATTTGGCAAGTAAATAAAAATGTTAGAAAAATAACAAATTAAAAATCCCCAATTAAATAGCAAATTAGAAAATCTGATAATCAAAGAAGAGATTAATGAAATTGAAAGCATGAAAAATGTTGGAAGAGTGATGAAAACTATGAAAAAATTAACAAAGTAGATGAATCTTTGCTTAAATTTTTTTTAATTAAAGAAAATCCATTTATGGTCTCTAGAGAAGCACAGAATGACTTACAGGATCTGATGCTGAGCAAAGGTAGTAGAACCAAGAGAACAATGTACATATCAACAAAAACATTGAGAGATGAACAACCTTGATGGAAGCAGCTCTTCTAAGCAGTTGACTGACTATGTACTATATTATTCCCTTCCACAGGAAGAAAAATGAAACATAACAAAACAGACATAAAAAACCCTTCAGAATCCGATGAACACTTTTAAAAAATTATCTCTTATGTATTTCTTTCCCTTAATCCTAATTCCTCATTTTGAAAATTACTAGTGTATAAACATGTTTATCAAAATATAATGAGCAGGGGTGGCTAGGTGGCATAGTGGATAAAGCACCGGCCTTGGAGTCAGGAGTACCTGGGTTCAAATCCAGTCTCAGACACTTAATAATTACCTAGCTGTGTGGCCTTGGGCAAGCCACTTAACCCCATTTGCCTTGCAAAAAAATATAATGAGCAATCCTATTATGACTGCTTGCTGTTGAGGAAAGCAGGTTGGAAAGGGAGGGTGGAATTTTTTGTAATTTTTGTAAATTAAAACTATACATGTGCATATGGATGAAAACATATTAATATATTTTAATAAAAAAGAATAGAGAAGAAAACCAAATTACCATTATCAAAAATGAAAAAGGTAAATTGTCACCAATGAAAAGGAAATTAAAGCAACACTTCAGATCTATTTTGCCCAACTAAATGTCAATAAATTTGATAATCTAAATAAAATGAATGAATATTTATGAAATTTTAAATTGCTCAGGTTAAGAGGAAATAAAATACTTAAGCATATTTTAGAATATCAACAATCCATTAATAACCTCACTAAGAAAAATCTCCAGGGCCAATGGGGAAACAATTGAATTCTACCAAACCATTTGAAGAATAACTAATTCCAATACTATACAAACTATTTGGAACAATGGATGACAAAAGTGCCCTACTTTTTTAATGATTCAAATATAATCTATTACCTAAATTGGGAAAATCCAAAGCTGATTAAAAAAAAATTTAGACAATTTTCTTTAATGAATATTGATGCAATAAATATTTAAAATCTTAGCAAAAAGAATCAGCAATTTATCACCAAGATTATTCCCTATGAAAAGGTAAAATTTAGAACAGGAATGCAAAGGATAAATATTAGTCAAAAATTTTGTGTAATAAAGCTAACAAAAATCATATGATTGCCCAATTAATATTGAAAAATTATTTGACAAAATACAATATCATTTCAATAAAATATATAAGTGATCCCAGAAATAAATGGAGTTTCCTTTAAAATGCTAACTTAACATCTATCTAAAATTATCAGCAAATTTTATATGTAATAGTGATAAACCAGAATCATTCCCAATCTTATTGGGAATGAAAAAGGATTCCCATCTTCGCCACCATTTTTCAATATTGTAACAGAAAATGTTACCTTTAGCATTTAGAGAAGAAAAGTAAATCTGAGGAATTAGACTAGACAATCAAGAATCAAAATTTTCATCCTTTATAAATGAAATGGCAGTATACTTAGAGAACTTTCGTTAATGAACTAAAAACCTACCTAAAAGAATGATCAACTTCATTAAAGGAGGATATAAATCATCAGAAATCACCAGAATATTATACACAAAGTCCTACAGCAAGAGATAGAAAGACAAATCTTATTCCAATAAGCTGCAGACACTAGAAGATATTTGGAAGTCTATCTGCCAAGACAAAGCCAGGAATTATGTAAATACAATTACAAAACTTGTTTCACAAAATTAAAATCAAATCTAAACTATTGGAAAAATGTTAATTGCTCATATTAGCCTGAAAAATATAATAAAAATGATAATTCTTTCTAAATTAATCTGATTATTCAGTGTCATATCCTTCAAACTATCAAAATATTATTTTATAAAGTTAAAAAATAATAATAAAATTTATCTGGAAGAACAAACTATCAAGGATATCAAGGAAATGAATGAAAAAAATCAAAGGTGGTCTAGCCATACCAGATTTAAATCTGTATTTTAAAACATGTAATGAATCTATTTGTTACTGACTGAGAAACAGACTGGTAGATATCTGAAATAATTAAGGTTCACTGTTTGATAAATTCATAGATGACAGATTTTCAGGATAATAAATTATTACTTGACAAACACTGCTGGGGAACTAGAACATAATTTGACAGAAACTAGACATGGCTCAACACTTCATACCATATACCAAGTTCAAAATGGGTCCATGATTTAGCTAAAAGTGTTATACTTGAGATAATTAGGACATGGAACAGATAGGGAAGAATTTATGACCAAACAAAAGTTAGAAAACTTTAAGCTGATAAAAAATTTTGACCACCACTATTTATGATAAAGCTCTCATTTTTCAAAACATATAAACAACTGAGTTAAACTTATAAGAATGCTGATGTTCAAATGATATGAACAGATAGTTTTGAAATTAAATCCATCTATAATCACATGAAAAATTATTCTAAGATACTATTAGAGAAATGAAAATAAAGCAACCCTGAACTACTCCATCACACCTATCCAACTAGCTAAGATGACAGAAAAAGGAAATAATTAATTTTGGAGTGGATGTGGGAAAATTGGGACAGAAATCTATTGTTGGTGGAGTTGTGAATTGATCCAAGCATTCTGGAGAGCAAAGGACTATAAAATTTGAAATATCCTTTAATTCAATTTGTATCGCAGAGAACATTAAAAAGTGGAAAAGACCCATGTGTACAAGACTATTCATAACATCTCTTGTGTTGAAAAGAACTGGGAAATTTAGGGGATAACCTTCAATTGCAGAATGGCTGAACAAGTGGTGCTATCTCAATGTAATGGAATATTACTCTTCTGTAAAATATAATGAGAAGATGAATTTCAGAAAGAAAATAATATCTAAAAAGCTTACATGAACTCATGCTGAGTGAAGTGAGCAGAAGCAGCAGAACCTTGTAAATAATAAGAGCAACGTTGTGTGATAGATAATCAACTATGATAGACTTAGCACTCATTAGCATTTCAGTGATCAAAAACAATTAAAAATGCCATGCACATCCACAGAAAGACCTATGAAGTCTAAATTCAAATCAAGTATTCTATTATAACTTTAAAAATATTTTTTCTTTCTCATCTTTTTCCCCTTTTAATCTACTTCTTTTACAATATTACTAATATGGAAATATATTTAATATGATCATGTATGTACAACCTATATAAGAATACTTTTATCTTATAGTGGAAGAGGGGAAAACTGAGAGTTGGAAAAGTTTGCAAAAATTAATGTTTACTATTTTTTGCATGTTATTAGAAAAATAAAAATAAAAGAAATGGTGTTTTGTTGTGAATAGTTTAAATGATGAGGAATAGTGTTTTGATTTGGAAACAATGATATATTCGTTTTAGTAGCATTGCCAATAATGATTTGATTATGGCACCAGAACTAGAAAACAAGGAATGTGTATGTTTAAAAAAAGGCAGGAGGACGACTATGGTGTTAAGTGAAGTATGTAATATAAAATATAGTGTCCTCCCGTCCCCAATGACTATTATAATATTGAAATTAAACTACACAGACTTTCACATTGCTAAAATCACATCTTAAATCTTGTAAATTTATCTCAATATTATAATAGTATTTAATTCAATATAATGTTAGTATTTTATTATGACATTATAATAAATTTGTATTGTCTTTTTGAATTGCAACTTTGAAATTTTAAACTTAAGACTTTCTATTTTAAAAAAAAGATAGTCATTTTAAATTTCATGAAGTATTTTAAATAACTGACTTAAAAATTACTATGTAACAGTACCCACAAGAATATAAACACAGTCATTATAATTAATCTACAGCTGGACTAGGAAATAAACAACTGTACTGGGAAATGACAGTGCAAATAAACACATTATATTAAAAAGGCCAGACTGGTAGTAATATGTGAATTTAACTACCAAGGCACTGTAGGAATACAGTATTGCCAATTATAGCCAGTAACACAAGTCATAAAAGTGGGTAACTAATGAAAACAAATCAGTTTGATGAACATAAATTGTCTGGGTGACAGAGAAAGTATTTGGAAAGGGCATGTGGCAGACATTTGGGAAGGAAATTGAACTTTCAGTCTTGTAAAAATGCCTATATTGTATGTGATTATCAAAAGAATGTGGACTAAGCAGTCACTTATTCTTGGACTATCCCAAATGTATCCTAAATTATCTGTATTGGCCTTCTCTATAGCCCTCCTTATACCAATGATTTGATGATGTTCTCTTGATTCTGAGCTTGGTAGAAAAAAATAATAAAGAAAACTAAAAATAAGGCACCCATCATATGATACTATGAAGACTTGAAGAAATCGTGATTTGAAAACACAATAGAATATATGTATGAGTGTTATCAAGAAAGAGAAAATTATATAAGCTTCTCTCTCTCTCTCTCTCTCTCTCTCTCTCTCTCTCTCTCCCCCCTACTTTCCCTTCTCATTCTTGTTCTAATTCTTAACCTTGTTCTTCTTGTACTTGTTCTTTTCTTCTTTTTGTTTTTTTTTGTTGTTCATCTTCTTCTTATTATTATCATTATCATTATTATTTCTTCTGCCTTCTCTCCTTTTTTACTCTTTGAGATATTTTTAAAAATGATATTCCTGGGGTCTACTTTAGTGATCTTGTGATATTTACTCATGTATCTTACTACAATTCAACTAAAGGGCCATATTCTCCTGGGCTTCAGAACAGTTCCACTGTGTTTTGTGTAAAGTTCAAAAAATTGGAAAAAAAAAGAACCAATAGTTCTTGCCAAAAGATCTTAGGCAACTCATTCTGGACAAATCCACTAAGTTATCAGTGCTGTGTAATTTTAGACATGCTATGCCATGAAGGACTACTAGTTGAACCAAATCTTAATCTTGGCACTCCAGAAGGAAGTATCTGTTGGTCATTTTGAGAATGTCAATGAAAGAAGAAGAACAGAATATGGATAAGTAAAAATTTCTTTTGGGCATGAAGGTGAACATATTTTAAAGGAATACAGAAGACTTGCTGATCCTATAGAAATTATTGAATCCCAGAAGTTAACTTGACTTTTAACATAAAGGAAGATTTTGCTATATACCCTATATAGAAGCTTGTGAAATAGTGTTTGGAATATCACTCTCCCCAGACTCTACTGTCTTTGTAAATTCATTCATCAGGATTCTCAGAAAATAAAGGATAGTTCATGTGGAAAAAAGAGAAAATGCATGATGAGTATTATTTAAATCTGTAAAATATGAACAAATCAATTTTAATGAGAATAATTTTGAAATTATGATGCATAATGAATAAAAATTTTTTGAAAAGGATAAAACAATGGTTTCTCATCCCATTTGAGTCTATGCATTGACCTTTTATTTTGTCACCTATTTAAAAGCCACAAAATATTGAAAGACTAAGATTTTATATCTCTAAGATCAGGGTCACTTGAATTTTAAATAGAAATAATGAAAGTCCATTATATGTAAGTCAATCAAAAAGTATATATTAAGTACTTACTATTTGACCAAGCAATATTCCCAAGGAAAGCTTTAAAAAAAAGACAAAACTCACATCATTCAGGAGAAACTGTAAACATATGCATGCATACCAGGTATGTACAATATAAATTAGAGTTAATTTTAGGTGGAAAGAAATGAAAGGTTAGGAAAGGAGTAGAGAGGAATGTGGGTGATGTCCTTAATTCTCAAAGAAGTCCATGATATCAGCTATAACAAACAAATGATTTAGATTTGAGTGAAGTGAGCTGTGCTAAGTCATCAGGCTCATTTTCTCCTCTGGAGCTATCTGGGTACAATAGACATATAAGAATCAGTATGACTGCAGATGGCCCTGGACTTGAGGCCATCAGGGTCCTGTGACATGCCCAAAGTCATAGAGCTAGAAAGTCAAGTATCTGAGTCTAAATTTGAACACAGATGCCACTGTCTTCAGAGCTGGTGCTCTGATGACTTCACTGGCTAGAAAGTTGATAGAATCTTTGTAACTAGTCAGATTTAAAATCATCTCTAAAGGAAACCATGAAAATCAGAAGTGAAAAAGGAACTGAGAAACTGATGCTAATACTCCCATTGACTCATAGAGAAAGATACAACTTTATTGCAGTTATTTACCTGAAGATCAAGTATTCCACTATATATTTCCACTACATACACCTATTAAGCATTCCAATAATTTTTCAACTGGTAGGAGTAAATGTAAGGTTCTATATTTGAAGGTTCAGAAAATCAAATATAAAACATAGATGATTGGGGCTTATCACCAGAGTTCCAATAAAATGAGATTTGAACAAAAAAATTGGGGTTTTGTTTTTTAATTTTCCATCTCCTTAATCTTTATATTTCCAAGTAACAATCTATGATTTCATCTATAATCCAAACTAAAAAAATATGCAAAGTCATCCAGATTATCAGTCGATCTGGAAAACCCTACAATTAGGACATCTCTATCAAAGCCATTGAGAAAAATTAGTATATTTTATGTTAATGACCCATTATTAATTAGCATCTAAGTTTTAGTTTTCATTCAGGGCCTGCCTTTGCAAAGGTAAAACTAATGGGGGAATATTATTAGATTCCCATGAATCAATAATGTGCATGAGAAGCAGCAAAAGGAAATCATATAAAAAGTATGAGCTAGTCATATTAAAAAAAGGAAATCATATAAAAAGTATGAGCTAGTCATATTAAAAGAAAAATGATGACAGCAATGGGGCCTAAGTGGCATATGATTAATCCATATAAACTAATGAATGATAAAGTTTTCAGTATATTCACTAGATTTTCTATAGATTTTTTATGGGGGAATGATAGATAAGTATCATAAAAAATGAGAAACTAGACAACCAATAATCTAAATGATTTATTTGGGTATTTATACCAATAATACCATGACACCATGAATTTCAAGTGAGAATATATGATATATTTCTTCTACCACATGCTAATTCCTTGAGAATAGGGATTATGTGCTATTGACCTTGGAATCATCCACAGAGTCTAGCACATATACTATCTTATATAGATTAGATAAAACAGAAATGTAAAATAATTTAATTACAGATACCATGAATCTGGACTTTTTCCATAACTTTGCTTTTCAGAGTTTTCTGAGTAATTGTAGGTCAATTTAACCAGGACACAATCACAAACCTAACATTTAAATACGGAAGAGATATGGGAGTTACATGTCTTCACTCAGGAACTAACTTGTTTAAAACACTCACAAAATCATTTGGAAAAGAGAGTTAGTAAATTGTGATTATTTGAGATGTCATTTTGGAAGCAGAGGTAAACAGGGCAGGCATTATTAACTCAACAGATAATAATTTTGACTTCTGTACCACAAGTGCTAAATTAATAATTATTATTTATAAATATCTCCTATCTGAAGCTAGTTATTACAATCATTTTCTATTTTTCTCCAACTTAAGTGTGTGTATGTGTGTGTGTTTGTGAGATTGTGTGTGTGTATGTGTGTGTGTGTGTGTGTGTGTGTGTCCCCTAGATCCTCATGGTAATCCTCTGTGAGCTGTTCTTTTTCCTGCTTTGCTTTAGAGGAATGAAACCACAGAACACTATATCATCTTCCAAAATGATTTGATGAATGTAGCAGAGGTAGATAGAATGGACAAGAATCATTGTTTCACAAATAGTTTATTAGATTGGTTTCAACAGGGATATAGCAACAGAAAGCATAAAACAGAGGTCAGCATAATTCTATCTTCAGAGAATATCTAGGATAATGATGTATTATGAAAAGTTTCCAGATTTTTCAACAAATCATAAGGATGATGGTTATAATCCAAATCATCACAGAATTACATACCAACAAGGAATTTTGATACTTTGCTTTTATCTTGGGCTCCTGTTCATTTGATACTAGAGTTGAAATAAATATTCATAACACACTTATTTCAATATTTCTTTAACAAATGCAAAGATGTTAGGTTGGTGGAGTAACAAAAGAAGTTGACTCAATTTCAGAAGTAGTACTCACACTTGCATTCTCTTCTTTGTCAATAATAATAAAAATCTCTCAAAAATAATAGATATTCCCTTTTTAATATTTAATTTTTCACATATTATTAGACATATAAGAGATATGTAATATTGATCACATAATGATAGTCACAGAATATTATTGTTGCCATTTTACAAACGATGAAACCGATGAGGGAGGAAAAAAATTCTGTTGTCTTGTGACTTCAATTTCAGCTTTTTCCATTATGACATAGTGAGTATATGTTGGTTCTATTTAAAAATTCCAACTAGCCCATCTCTTATCCATCCTGTTTTTTAAAGAAATATTCAGCTAAGGAACTGTTAGTCCCTTAGCTGGATTTTTTTAAATAAGTTGTCAAATTTCTACAATGAATCAATTTTAAGTTAAAGGAGGAGATCATTTCTCTTGAGAAAGACTGACCAGAAAAGGGCAGACACTTTCTTAGATTAATCCAGTCAAAAATTGTACATCTTTCTCCACTCTTGAATAGTTTCACAAAAGTGTTTTTGATTCTTATGAGTGGATGAACATAAGTTTTATTTTATTACATTATTTTTCTTAAACCAATTTAAAAAACCCTAGGTTTCATGGCTTCTGTTAATCTTAACTATTAAATTTTGCTTTTGTTTCCTGATTACTGTAAAATTCTAGGCAGGAATAGTTAATGTAACAAGCATTTAAAAAATCAAGAGATTCTCTGTTTTCTCATGCTCTCCCTTTTCCTCTTCTATTTATTATTTTTCTGTTTTCTTTCTATCATTTTTCTCTTCCTCTCTCTTTTTTCTTGTTTTATCTTTTACTTTCCCCTCTCTCTCTCACAGATATACCAGATGAAGAGTACTGACTTTATATAAGTGAGAATAGATTACCATTCATTTAATTGGAAAGCCATTAGAAGGTTTTATTAAATTTGTATTCTTTGACCAGTACATTTCATATCTTGATAAATCTTTTTTAATCACTTCTGCTTATTTAATATTTTTTAGATTTTATTTTTCCAAGTACATGCAAAGGTAGTTTTATACAGTCTCCATTTTGCAAGTTTTTGAACTCTACATATTATTTACACCCTCCCTTTCCTCCTCTCTCCCCATTGTAAGGAAAAATCTTTTATAAGTTAAACATGAACAATTGTGTTTGCCATATTTATATATTAGTCATTTTGTGAAAGAGCAGTTGGAACTGAGTTAGAACATGAGAAACTAAAAAAAAAATAAGAGAAATTTTGAAAAGCGAACATAGCATGCTTTGTTCTATATTCAGACTCCAAAGTTTTTTTTTTCCCTCTGAGTATGCATGGCATTTTTAATAATAGATCTATAAGAATTGTTCTTGATTGCTGAACTGCTGAGAGGAACTGCTTGCATCATATAATGATCTGCTCATATCACACAGCAAAAGTTCACATAAATCTTTCTAGGATTTTCCAGTCCATCCACACATAGTTTCCTTTTCTTTTCTTTTTTTTCCCCTCATGACTCACCATTTCCTTTATTTGCACAAGATAGTGAATAATCTTCCTCTTTCTGGAGGCAAGGATTAAAAACAAAACAGCATTTGAGAATTTAAACTCATTTTGTCATGAGTCCTTTTGTCCTGAAGCATCTATTTTGGAGCTTTGGAACTAGCTGTTTTAGCTACAGAATCTTTGGGTTTGTACTTCACAGACTAAGCAGTCTTAGCATTAGATTTGGTGTCCTTGGTGACAGACGTGAAGACCATGGGATCAGCCTTACTAGCCTTGTCAGTGTGTTTGGCAATATGGGAGTCAAGTGGGATTGGTGGTCTTGGAGTCAGTGGTCCTGCTAACCTTGGGGTCAGAGGGACTGGTAAGCCTAGAGTCAAGTTTAGTGATCCTGGGGTCTGGACATTTTGTGCCCACACTTGGGCTGGGATGCTTGGTGGCCATCTTGTGACCAGCATACCTGGCACTGGCCTTGAGGATCTTGGAACTGAGGAGCCTGACCTTGGAAGCCTTGGTGCTCAGGGTTTTGATGGTCTCTACTTGGGCCTGGATGGTTTTGGCATCATTGGCCTACATCTTCGCCAGCCCTGTCTTGTGTTTCCTGGAAATGTGCATTCTCTCAGAAACTTGGCATTAACCCTTTTCAGAGACTTGTATCTCTGTGACCTAGGTTTTTTTATGTCATTTCTTTGCCACTTTTGTGATTGGTTATGGGTGTTATGCTTCTTAGACTTAGTCATCTTTCCTCCTCAGCCTGTACCATCGGGTACTCTTCTGACAAGAAAAGGCAAAAAAAACAATACTCTCAATTACTCCCATGTAAGTAGTGAACCTTTGTTTTTCCTTCCAAGGATCACTTGGATGCTTATAACATCATTCATAGGCCAGATAAAATTATCAACTTGAAAATCCTAAACCTTCACTCTCATCAGAGGTAGCTAGGAGAGGAAACAGCATATATACTCAATGGGGTATAGACATCTAAAGTAAGAAGGAGAGAAGGGGGACAGGGGGAAGTGGGGGATGTGAGTGATGGAAGAGATGGTGGACTGTGGGGGGAGAGTAGTCAGATATAACACATTTTCTTTTTTTACTTCTTGCAAGGGGCAGGATTTTGATGTCCTGTCCAGGACCATAGAGTCAGGTGGATGCTGGGCCTAAAGGGTGGTATATGGGCTCTGGGCCTCTTGGTCCCAGGGTGGGGGATCTGTCTGCTGCACCTCTCAGCTACCCTACAGCATATTTAAGAAGAGGGACAGAGTGAAAGTAGAAAGAAAATATAGTATATGGTAGTGGGGAAGTATGAATGGAGGCAGTTGCTATCAGCAATTGCAATGGTGGAAAAATATGTAAGTAGCTTTTGTGATGGACTTATCATAAAGAATGTGATCCGCCCATGACAGAGCTGGAGGTATGGGAACACAGACTGAAGCACATTCATTATTATTATTATTATTATTATTATTATTATTACTATTACTATTACTATTATTATTATCATTACTTTTGGGGGGGTTGCAGGGCAAATGGGGCTGTGTGGCTTGCCTGGGGCCACACAACTGGGTGATTGTTGTGTGTCTGAGGCTGAATTTGGACCTGGGTGTTCCTGATTCTAGGGCTGGTGCTCTGTCTACTGTGCCACCTGGCCACCCCTAATACTATTATTATTATCATTATCATTAATATTATTATATTTTGGGTCTTTTTTGGTTTTTTCAGGGCAATGGGGTTGGGGTGACTTGCCTGGGGTCACACAGCTGGGTGATTGCTGGGTGTCTGGGGCTGGATTTGGGCTCGGTTGCTCCTGGCTCCAGGGCTGGTGCTCCATCCACTGCGCCACCTGGCTGCACCTATTATTAATATGATGATGATTATTTTTAATTTCAATTTTAATTTTTTCTCTTTCCTTTACTTTATCACTCATACAGCTCTATATTTTTGGGGGGTCGGGGGTATTATGTATACTCTTAAACAAGAATATTTTAGTAATGTATAGAAAAATCACTTTTGCAAAAATAAGAATAAATAAATAAATACATAAAAATAAATATATAATTATGACAAAAAACCCTAACCCTAAAAATGTCCTAGATTTATTGAAAATTGTGTCTGGTCTGTAGGTATCTTGGCAGTGTCAGACCAAATGATTGTGTAGCTCTTGGTCTATGGGCTGGAGGTTGCCCACCCCTGGTTAAAAAGGGAATTATTTTTAGACCATTCTTTAAATTGCAGGAGACTAACATTAATGTTTTGCATTGATAAAAAAGAATTGTCCTAAGGAGCAAAGGTAACAACTAAATATTTTCTTTTATATATATATATATATATATATATATATATATATGTATATATATATATACATATATATATATATATATATATATATCAGTATAAAACATGAAAGTAGATGGATTTCCTCAACATCAGGTTCCTTGAGTAATAAATATCATTCTAATTGTCTAAGAAGGCAATTTACAAACCTTCAATGGAATTCTCTCCTCAAAATCACATTGAAAAAATTTGAGCATGCTCTAAATATTCATTGACAAGATACAAAAATCTAAAAGAAATTTGCAGACTAAAATAGGAAAGTAGCAATCGTAATTGTGGAAGGTGGGGTGGCTAGGTGGCACAGAGGATAGAGCACTGGACCTGGAGTCAGGACGACCTGAGTTCAAATCCAGCCTCAGACATTTAATAATTACCTAGCTGCCTTGGGCAACCCACTTAACCCCATTCCCTTGAAACAAAAAAGTATATATGCAAGGGAATGGGGGAAAAAAGGGAAAAAATATTGGAGCAGAATACATTGTGCTTCTGCTGAAGTGAAAAACCATGCAGAGCAATCCTTATCTCATAAAAAGCAAAAGCAAAAAAAAATAGACCTCATTAAAATAAATAAAGACAGAAAGGATATATGTCTAAAAGATACCATAGGCAATGAAATAATATCAAAATTAAGTATATATATATATGCATCAAGTGATATAAGCATTCATATTCTTAGAGGTTCGGCTAAATAAGTAGACAAACTATACTAGTAGAATAATTCAACCTACCTCTCTCAGAATTAAATAATGCTACCAAAAATAAAGTAAATTCTATCAAATATTATAAAAGCAATTTATTTCAATTCTATGTAAATTATTTGAAAAAAAGAGATATATTATGGGTTCCATCAAAGTCTTTTTTGACATTAAAATTGCACTGATACCTAAACCATGAAGAATCTAAATAGAGAAATCAAATTATAGATAATTTCCCTAATAAATATTGATGAACAATTTTTAAATAAAATTCTAACAAAGAGATTAAATCAAATTATCTTCACGGTCAGGTAAAATTTAGATGAGGAATGCAGGGTTCATTCAATATTAGGAAAAATAACAGTATAACTGACCACACAAATAACAAAACAAAATAAATCATACAATTATCTCAAACAATGCTGAAAGAAAAGAACTTTGACAAAATACAATATCCTGGATCCAGCAATAGCACTACTGGGTCTATACCCTGAAGAGATAAAGAGATTTTGAAAAAAGGTAAAAAATATCACTTGTACAAA